>NC_067472.1:195028805-195246805 GCF_947179515.1 Apodemus sylvaticus | reverse complement strand
TAAGGACTATAGGTATAGAGGAGCATAAAGATTTACAACTTAATTGACCAGTAAATAACTTCAACAAAATTGTAGAAGAAAACTTCCCTGACGTAAAGAGAGAGATGCCTGTGACCATTCAAGAAGCCTACAGAAATCCAAACAGACTGGACAAGAACTGATATGCACTTGACAAAGAAAGACCATTCAAACCTGTAATGGAAAGGAAAACTTATCAGAATTACGCCAGACTTCTCACCAGAGACCATGAAAACAAGGAGATCTTGTGCAGATCTCATACTGATCATAAGAGAAAAAAAATGCTAGCCCAGACTACTATACCTACCAAAACTCTTATCACCATATATGGAAAAACTAAGATATTCCATGATAAAACAAAATTTGCCCAATATCTTTCCACAAATCCAGCCCTACAAAGGATAATATAAAATGCCAGCACAAGGAGGGAAACTACACCTTAGAAAAAGGAAGTAATAATCTTTCAACACATCCAAAAGAGGAGAAGCACTCAAACATAAAAATTACATCAAAAATAACCGGGAGCAACAATCACTTTTCCTTAATATCTCTTAATCTCAATGAACATAATTTACCAATAAAACATAGACTAACAGACTGGATTTGAAAACAGGATCCAGCATTTTGCTACATAGAAATCTACCTCAGTGACAAAGACAGGCACTCCAAGCTACAGGACCACATATGTAGGGACCTTGGTCAGACCTATACAAACTGCCTGATTGTTGCTTCCATCTCTGTAAATCTCTGTAAGCCTAGCTTATTTGATCCGGTGGGCTGTGTTTTCTTGGTATTTTCAACTGCTCTAACTACTGCAGTCTTTTACCCGTTCTGTGGCGCTTCCGTGGCTCTGCCTATATTTCTGCCTATGTGCCTCTGCTTTAGGTCTCATTGGTTGCTGAATGGCAGGCATCAGATTAAAATTGGGCTAGCCAGTTCTCCAGGAGTATAACAATGAGCATAGCATAGTTATGCAAGGTTCCCATTGACAAACATAACAGAGTATCATTGATAGTGTCAGGGGTTGGTTCTTGCCCATAGGATAGTTTACAATTTGTGCTGGCAATTAATTGGAAATTGCCTCAGTTTCTCCTTCATCTTTGTCGAGGCAGTGTTTCCCATTAATAAATACATCCATTTTATGTTCTCAACACTACCTACCTCTCAACATTACCTGACAGTCACTACTCTATTCCCTTTCTCTCATAGGGTTTCCCCATGGGTCTACCTTGAACCTAATGCATCAAGTCTCTGCAGGATCAGGTGCATCCTCTCCTTTTGAGGCCACTCAAGGCAGCCTAGGTAGAAGAATGGCTCCAGAGACAGCCATTAGCTTCCAATCTAGTTATTGGGGGACCCACATGAAGACTGAGGTGCACATCTGCTAAATATATAATGGGGGCCTAAGTTCAACCCATGTGTGTGTGTGTGTGTGTGTGTGTGTGTGTGTGTGTGTGTGTGGTCTTTTGTTGTCTACTGAGTCTGTGAGAGCTCCCAAGAGGGCTTGTCCCCAGGTTTTGCCATTCTTCTCCAACATCCACTCTGCTGATTTTATAGGTGTGTGCCAAATGAGTCTGTTACTCTCAGTTTCTTTTCCTAACTAATGTGCAGTTAATTTTTCTTTAAATAAAAGTACTTTCTTTTCTTTATTCGATATATTTTCATTTACATTTCAAATGATTTCCCCTTTTCTAGACCCCGAAACCCCGAAAGTCCCATCAGCCCCCTTCCCTCCCCCTGTTCTCCCCCCCCACCCCTTCCCAATTCCCTGTTCTGGTTTGTGCTATAATGCTTGACTGAGTCTTTCCAGAACTGGGGGCCACTCCTCTGTTCTTCTTGTACCTCATTTGATGTGTGGATTATGTTTTTGGTATTCCAGTTTTCTAGGTTAATATCCACTTATTAGTGAGTGCATACCATGATTCATTTTTTGAGTCTGGGTTACCTCACTTAGTATGATGTTCTCCAGCTCCATCCATTTGCCTAAGAATTTCATGAATTCATTGTTTCTAATGGCTGAATAGTACTCCACTGTGTATATATACCACATTTTTTTGCATCCACTCTTCTGTTGAGGGATACCTGGGTTCTTTCCAGCTTCTGGCAATTATAAATAGGGCTGCTATGAACATAGTGGAACATGTATCCTTATTACATGCTGGGGAAATCTTCTGGGTATATGCCCAGGAGTGGTATAGCAGGATCTTCTGGAAGTGAGGTGCCCAGTTTTCTGAGGAACTGCCAGACTGATTTCTAGAGTGGTTGTACCAATTTGCAACCCCACAAGCAGTGGAGGAGTGTTCCTCTTTCTCTACATCCTCGCCTACATCTGCTTCTCCTGAATTTTTAATCTTAGCCATTCTTACTGGTGTAAGGTGAAATCTCAGGGTTGTTTTGATTTGCATTTATAAATGTGCTTTCTTGAGTACAGTTTGATCTGTCTCTTTTATTTGAGACAGTTTTTTATTCTGTAACAGCCATGGTAGTCCTGTGACTTACTCTGTAGTCAAGGCTGGTCTGGAACTCACAGAGATCTACCTGCTTTGGTGTTCCAAGTGTTGGGCTTAAGGAGTGCACCACCATATCTAACTTGAATTTAATTGAATGTGATCTCTTCTACTACATACCATTGCAAAATATCAAAACTCTTAGCATTATGGAACTAGAGCTGGATTTAACTGAGGGTTACTTATTGTGGAGATGGAGTGATGGCTCAGTGAGTCAGAGCAATAGTTGCTTCATCAGGAAAGCCTGGTTTAGTTCCCAACCTCCACTATGTGGCTCAGAACCATCCATTGGGAATTGTATTCCTTTGGAGTCTTAGCCCTCCTTCTGTCTGTAGGGTTCCAGGCATGCTTGCACATTACTGACACGTGTTCATGTATACACCTACATTTACAACAAAAGAAAAGATTGCTTGTTGATCTTGATTTTTGAAATTTGTTTCCTAATTGGTCTGGAATCCCATATATGCTATAACTCCAGACGCAGGGGCTCTGAATCCCTTTTTGAGGCACAGGGACCGCACACATGAGACATGAACACTCACAGAAAACTGAACAAAATGCAAATGAACTTGTAGAAAATGAATTAAGTTGGGTGTGGTAGGGCTCACTTTTGTTGTTGTTGTTTTTTGAGACAGTTTTTCTCTGTGTAGCTCTGGCTGCCCTGGAACTCAGTCTTTAGACCAGACTGGCCTGGAACTGAGAAATCTGCCTGCCTCTGCCTTCCAAGTTTTGGGAATAAAGGAGTGCACCACCCCCGTCAGGCTGGAAGGGCTCACTTTTAATGCCATGAATTGTGATGGAAGGATTCTATTCTCCAGGGCATCCTGTTCTTTGTTTCCAAAGCCTGTTTAGAAAAATTAATCCAGGAGTGGTATTACATGCCTTTATGGTCAGTATTTGGAGGCAGAGTCAAACTCTGAGTGAGTTTGAGACTATTCCAGAATATCCAGTGATATAAAGAGTGATGATGTCACCCGAAGTAAATATTCATTAGGTAGCATTAAATCAGATTGTAGGTAAAATAGTGTTAATTATTTTCTGAAAGGTATTTTTATAATTACTCTTGGCAGAACAGCTAGTACAATGACAGTTGTTTTGTTTTTCCATTACAAAGATTTATTCATCTTATTTTATTTTGGATTTTTTTGTTTTGTTTTTGGAGACAGGGTTTCTCTGTGTAACACTGGCTGTCCTGGCAATCAATCTGTAGACCAGGCTGGCCTTGAATTAAGAAATCTCTCTGCCTCTGGCTCCCAAGTGCTGGGATTGAAGGCATGTGCCACCACCTCCTGGCATTATTTTTGATTTCTTAACATAGGGCCTTTGTACGTAGTTCTAACTCTCCTGGAAGTGCTTATGTGAACAAGACTGCCTTCCACAAATGGAGATCCTCATCCATTTGCTTTGCAGGTAATGGGATTGAAAGGCTCTGTTATGATGCCCAGCCTTACTTCATTTTTACATGTTGTACTGGATGGGTTAGTGTGTGAACTTGACACATTCTTTCACAGAGAAAGGAGCTTCAGTTGGGGAAATGCCTCCATGAGATTCAGCTGTGGGGTATTTTCTCAATTAGTGATCAAGGGGAGAGGGCCCCTCCTGGGTGGTACACTCATTTAATCCCTGTCATTGGGAGGCAGAGGCAGGCAGATTGCTGAGTTTTCTGAGGCCACCCAGGTTTGCAGGGTAGGTTCCAGGACTGCCAGGGCTACACAGAGAAACCCTGTCACAAACAAACAAACAAACAAACAAACAAACAAACAAGTAGTCCATAATCATAATCTTCCTTATAAAGCCAAAGTGTCCAAGTCCTTCCCTTAATCCAGCCTTCTCTAACATTTTTTCCAGACACTGGAATTGGGTTACAGAGAAAACTAACCAAGGATGCTACTCCTTTCCAGGTTCCAGACAGCGCAGCTTTGGCACAACTAAAACCCTGAAGAAACAATGTCCATTGCCGTTATAACTAGAACTAGCTAGGCCAGAACCTGTTGAAATCCTAGCAACTGTAATTAAATCTCTTTGGGGCTTCCAGTAAACATTCCTTGTGGTCTCACATTTCCAAACAGCACAGAAAATAATCTTCTGCACCACCCAACTATGACCATGGGATCTAGTCCTGCCATCTCAAGGACACATGTGAAAAGAACAAATGCTTAAATGGTCTCTAAGCACTGGATGTCTACATCCCACCTTTCAGATAAAACCTTCACATGACCAAGGATTTGTGGAGCAGGACTCTTTTCCATCATACTCAAGTGAACCTCCAAGGGGTAATTGCTTAGTTAAGTGCCTAAACTGGGAGCTGACAAAGATCCAAACAAGATCAAGCCTCCTGGTGTAAGGAGGGTGGCTTTGAGAATTGATAGAAAACACCTGCTATCCAGTAAGGGCAAAGACTACACTTCAGGTTAATTTAGATGGCTCATAGGGATCCTGAGATGCCTTCATCATTAGTATCATAATCATTAGAAGGCTCAGGATCTGTGTCCACTTGGCGAAACAATCTTTTCAGTAGTCATTGATCTCCAATTCCTTTATGTGAAAAAACACAAACAGGATCTCATTCCCGTATTAAAACAGGGTTGGGGCCATTCCAAAGTATTAGTTAAAGGATCTCAACATTTAACCATGGCATATGAGCTGGAAGTGTCTGGATGCCAGCGATGATCTGCTGCAGACTGACCTTTAGCATCAGTTTACAAAACAATAAAACAAATAATGCAAAAGCGAGATGTGCTTTTGGTGACCTTGGAAGTTAAAACTCACCCTGTTTTGTTTTCTAAAGCTAATTTTTCAGATACATTCAACAATTCCTTGTCCCATTGGATCATGAGGAATTTCAGTTTTATGTTCAATTCCAAATTCCTTGCAAAATTGTTCAAAGCTGTTTCCAGTGTATGCAGGCCCATTATCTGTCTTGCCAACTTTAGGCAGTCCCTTAGCAGTAAAAGCCTGTAAACAATGAACAATAACCTTTCTAGAAGGTTCTCCTCTTAAAGCAGTTGCAACTAGAAATCCTGAAAAGCTGTCAATAGTCATATGTGCTAAGAGAAAAACTCATATAGTTAAGTGCCTCCAACAAGGAAATGGAGAGAGCTTACATTAGCAGCTTGACAGAACATCTGAAAGCTCTACAACCAAATGAAACAAATACATCCAAGAGGAATACATGGCAGGGAATAAACAAATTCAAGGCCAAAATCAACAAAGTAGAAACAAAAAGAATTATACAAAGAATCAACAAAACCAAGAGTTGGTTCTTTGAGAAAATCAACAAGATAGATAAACACTTAGCAGACTAACAAGAAGGAATAGAGGAAACACGCAAATTAATAAAATTGGAATGAAAAGGGAGATATAACAACAGAAACTGCAGAAATTCCAAATATCATCAGATCCTACTACAAAAGCTTATACTCAACAAAATTGGGAAATCTGGATGAAATGGACAGTTTTGTAGACACATGCCAGCTGCCAATGTTAAAACCTGATCAGATAAACCATCAAAATAGTCCCATAATACGTGAGGAAATAGATTCAGTTATTAACAGTCTTCCCAAAACACCACCATCACCACCACAACCACAACCACCACCACCACCACCACCACCAAAAACAACAACAACAACAACAACAACAACAACAACAACAACAACAACAAAAACACAGGACCAGATGTGTTTGTTGGGAATTCTATCAGTTCTTCAAAGAAGACCTACTACGGATACTTTTCAAACTATTCCACAAATCAGAAACCCGAGGTATCCTTCACAATTCATTATATGAAGCCACAGTATTGCTTATACATAAACCAAACAAAGATTAAACAAGGAAAGAGAATTCCAGACCAATTTCCCTTGAGAACAGTGATCCAAAACTACTCAATAAAATTCTTGCTGACCGAATCCAAGAACACATCAAAACAGTAATTCACCAGGATCAAATAGGCTTCATCCCAGCAATGCAAGTGTGGTTCAATATATAGAAATCTTTCAATGTAATCCACTACATAAAGAAACTCGAAAAAAAAAATACCCCACAAGATCATTTAGTTAGATGCTGAGAAAGCATTTGACAAAATTCACTATCCCTTCATGTTAAAAGTCTTGGAATGATCAGGAATTCAAGGCCTATACCAAAACATAGTAAAAGCAATATACAGCAAACCAGAAGCCAACATCAAACTAAACAGAGGAAATTTGAAGTAATCCTACTAAAATTATGGTCCAGAAAATGTTGCCCACTCTTTCCCTATTTATTCAATATAGTACTTGAAGATCTATCTAGAGCATTTAGAGAACAAAAGGAGGTACAGTTTGTAACACTTGTCAAAATGTTACAAACTGGAAAGGAGGTAGTCAAAACATCACTATTTGCAGATGATATGATAGTATACTTATGCAACCCAATAAAACAACACTAGAGAACTCCTACAACTGAGAAACAATTTCTGCCATGTGGCTGGATGTAAAATTAACTCAATCAAATCAGTAGCCTTCCTCTACTCAGAGGATAAATAAGCTGAGAAAGAAAATAGTGTAATGACACCCTTTACCATAGTCACAAATAACATTACATATCTTGGTGTCACTCTAAGTATGCAAGTGAAAAATTTGTATGACAAGAATTTCAAGTCTCTGAAGAAAGAAATCAAAGCAGATCTCAGAATATGGAAAGATCTCTTTCATGATCATGGATTGGCAGAATTAAGGTAGTAAAAATGGCCACCTTGCCAAAAGCAAACTACAGATTCAATGCACTCCCAGTCAAAACTATATAACCAAGACATGCAGAACATATTTATACCTTAAAAACCAGACAGAAACAAAAGTAAGATGGCTACACACATTAAATTATTTAAACCAGACCAAAGGCCTGGTGTGGAAGGCATTTTCTTGGAGACATGGGATTAGGAATGTGATGAAAAATTGTGGGAGGGAGGTCTGGGAGGAAAGTAACAGCTGAACTGGGAAGTAATAAAAGTAAAATATAAAATGTAAAGAAATAAAGGATTACAAACCAAAAAATTTAAATTCATGGGTTTTATAAAATGAGGCTACACCTGGAGTAGCATCAAAGGGTGGGAGAGAATAATGGATTTGAATATTGCAAGTAGGAGGAGCCAAAGGGTGGGAGGGGCTTTGAATTCCAGGTTAGGAGAGATATATAAGGGCAGGTCTTCTGAGGAGAATTCAAAGACAGAGGACTGCGCAGGTTACAGGAAACCTCTTCATTCCTGGTGAATTGGTGAGTTGCATGAAATGTCTAAGGTTGCTATGTAAAGGGGATATCATGTTGCAGAAAGCATGGGAGACAGTGGAGGAGGATTTTTGGTAATTTTTTAGCCTGTATGGGTGTTTGATTGGTCAAGTATAAAATATGCCCTGTATACATGCAGAAGATGTTATTTAAATTTAGTAGATGTTTCAAGTCTATCCCATAACGGTGAACAGTGCAGAGCAGTGATTTGCCCTGATCGGGGCACTCTATGAATGAGCTTTCAAGAGACCTCAAGGGGCTTTATTCTTCATTCTAAGCACATGATTAAATCCTGGGCTGTTCAGAAAGCCTGAATCAATAGATAGTGAGGCCTGTCTATAGGACAAAGGAAAGAACTGACAATGGGATCTCAAGTGACCTTGGGACCAATTGAGGCTCCAGATTGCCTAGATAAGGCATAGTAGTGGCATTCTGACTCAAAAGTGTGACATCTTGGATGGTGTTTGGCTGAGCAGGCCCTCCTTCATCTAAAATCTGTAACCATTTTGGATGCATGGACCACACCTTTAATCCCAGGACTCGAAAACTAATGGCAAGTGGGTTTTTGTAATTGTGAGCCCTGGCTTGCATGTATAGTGTGAACCAGGAAGTCAGGGGCATGCACATGGAACCTGCCTCAGTCTCAGAAGAGAAACTTTGGAGAAATAAATAGGTGTTAGTGGTGGCCGGAAACGTGCATGTCCTCTTGGCAGCAGGATGAGAAGAGACGCATTTTTTGAGATTGCTCCTAGAGAGTAAGGAAAATTTTTATTTTCTCGATGGAGCCCATGTTAGGAGGAAATCCTACAGGATGGCTCAGTTCTTTGTTACACACCTTTAGTCTTAGCCCTGCTTGAGAAGTAACAGTTAGGCTGATCCTTCTGAATTCTGTTTCAGCCTTGTGTTCTGTTTGACTCACATACAGCATAGTTCATTTAGCGAAACTCAGTCACAAAAGAAAAGAGTACAAAAAAAGTCTGTGATCTGGCCATATTTCCGTTAGATATTAAGTTGTGGCTACAGACTGGATGTTACAACAGGGTGTGTATAGCTGCTGGATTCTAGAGGATGAAAGGAGGAGCCTGTGGGAGGGTTCTTGATAGGGAGATTCAATTAAGGCTAAGTCCTTGGTATAGCACTTCAATATCAGGGGATCTGGCTTAGGTGTATGTGCCTTCTGACATCCAGAGTAATTAGATCATCAATGCTCTTGTTTAGAATACGGGAGTGGAAAGGGTCCATGGAAATGGGACATGTTCCATTGCCCTTGATTCTTTATTTTGTCACAGGGTGTCATACTGTAAGGAGGAGAAACTGGGATCATGTTTTTCCAATTATGATAATATTCCTTTGTTTAAAAAATATTTAATCTTTTTTACAATCCAGATTTTATCCCCCTTCTGGTCCTCCCACGGAAAGTTCCACATCCTGTAAGTCTAGTTTCCTTCTCAGGGAGAATGTCTTCACCCCACCCCCTACCTATAAGAACTCCTTGCCCACTTCGGGCCCCCAGTCTTTTTAGGGATAGGTACATCTTTTCTGAGGGAGTACAATCCCACAGTTTTCTGCTGAGTATGTGTTGGGGGCCTCATATCAGCTGGTGTACGCTTAATTGGTGGTTGTCTAGTTTCTGAGAGATCTTGGGGGGTCCAGTTTAGTTGAGACTGCTGCTTTCTTTCTTCTATCTCTTGTATTCTCCTGGTAATGATTAATTATCCCAGATCTCATTCCTTGGTTTTCAATTTCCAGGGTTGCCTATATTTGTCTTTGTTATATCTACTTCCAATTCTAGGTCTTGGACTGCATTAATAAAAACTTTCACTTTTTTGATTGTATCTTCCTGTATTGCTTATGGGATTTATGTGTTTCCTCTCTAAGTGCTTCTACCTGTTCACTTGCGTTTTCTTATATTTCTTTATGTGAGTTATTTATATCGCTTTATAAGGATTCTATTATCATTAAGATAAGATTTTAGGTCATCTTCCTGACTTTCAAGTGCATTTGTCTATCCAGGGCTTGCTGTGGTGGGAGAAGTAGTTTCTGATAATGCCAAAGTTTACTGGCTTCTGTTTCTCATGGTCTTGCTCTTGCCTCTTGTCATATGGTTATAGGGAGTTTTTTTCTGGTTGGGGTGTTTCTGTTTGGGAGTTTTCTTTTTTGTCCGTAGGTTGACTCAAGTCTCATGGTAGGCCAGTTGCCTTGGATGTGGCAAACCTCCTGTGGGATCTTCTGACTGTGGAACCTTCAGAGGTGCATGTACACTGGTGACTTGTTGCCCTGGTGGCCGTGTGTCTTCAGGGAGGCCTTCTTGAAGACCTTTGAATTGTGGGTTATTTAGAGAGGCAGAGAAGCTGGAGATATGTTGCCCTGGCTGTGACACATCTACTGGGATGCCTTCATACTGTTTACTCTTGAGAGGATTTGTCAAGCTGTTGCCCTACGTTTCGCTGTTAACCAGGGAAGCATATGTACTGTAGGTTTTGTTTCCCTGCATGCAAAAGAATTCCCGACAGGCTTTCAGACTGTCGATTCAGTTTCTCTGCATGCTGCAGTGCCCCTGGGAGGTCTTCAGACTTTGGTGTCAGTTGTCCATTTACTCTGTTTGCAGAATTCCTGGGTTTGTGATTTGACTTTTGTGTCAGTTGCCCTGCATGCCACAGAAATCCTGTGAAGCCTTCAGGCTTTTATTTTCATGGGCAGAGGCAGACTAGCTAGTAGTCTGTCCCAACAAAATTTCACAGCCAGAAGTGTAGGATATGGAAAATTTAAACATTGGAAATGAACATTCAATTGCCAGCTTACCTGGACTGGCAACCTCTTGTTAATACTGGAGCCAAGTGCATATTTATTTCAATACTGAGAATACTTGTAAGATTTGGAAACACAGGCAGTTGTTCAGAAAGAATGAAGCTCCTGTCTGATTCCTGCTCTGTAACAGTCCAAACCAAATGCTGGGTAGGCAGGATGGGTAAATCAGTGCTCTCTGTACGTTTTTTGATGTGTTTTCTTTTACTAGATTCTCCAGAACATATTCCAATAGGTTCGGAACACACATAGGGCTGAAGGTCCCCCCTTGTATCCAAAATTCCAAATGCCTTCAAGTGCACCCATAGAAACCAGACCCCAAAGGCTTCAAGAGACTGCAAGGAACTTACCCTTTCAAGTTTATTACAGTCCCATATTGACCCCAACAAATCCAATGCAATCAAGTCTTTCAGTCCCTGAAAGGGACCTACATCAGCAAGAGTTCCAAGGACCATCAAGAAAATCAGGTATCCAAATGCAACTAGATCCTGTACTGGGCCCAGGTTTACCTACTTTGAAAAAACCCTCAGGGCGTCTAAGTTATCAAATACATAATTGAAATCTTGTTTCCATGTTCTCATAGGATCTGTGGTACTGTCAGAGAAATATGGTGACCATCAATCTGGCCCTGTGACTTCAAGAAAGGTGCGGAAGGAACGCATTGTGTACTCCAAAAAACAAAAGCATCTGCTGCAAGAACATTTTGATAAGTGTCAGTACCCAAACCAGGATCAATGTGTGAAGCTGGCAGAGTTAGTTGGTGTGACAGCGAGGGACATCAAGGTCTGCCCCTCTCTTTTCCCTCAATCCAACAGCAAAAATCTACACTTTCCCATCAGAAACTTTAATTTTGTTCTTAAATGCTTAGGGCAGTGATGACAGTTTTAGGTGGTGGATATTTATGAATCAAATGCTGGGACTCAAATTTTTATCAACCTGGTAGCAATATAGAATAGCATTGTTTCCATGCAGGGTCTCAGAAATCTAATCACCAGAGCTCCTGCTAAAATACAGGACACACTGGCTCAATCTCCCCAGTCTTATGTTGTCTGGTCATACACAATCTACTTTATTATAATATCTTAGCCATCTTGAGTTTCCTGCTTCTTTGTTTCTGACATGTGAATCATTGCTATACAAACTCCTTTTATCCAAAATCTTCACCTTGTGGTCCTGTTAGGGGACAACAGGCATTCTTCTGATATCTTCTTTCTTTTCCAGATCTGGTTTAAGAACAGCCGAGCTAAGTACAAGCGGATGGCTCTCCAGAATATTACAGAAGCTTTGCCAGAGACCAATGGAAGTTCAAAACCAGTTTTTGAATCAACCCACTTTCCTGGTTCCATACCTCTTGTTGCTGCTGAGAATGGAGAGCCCATGTGTTCAGGCACATTTAGTGAGGTTTCCATTCCCAAACTCAACTGCATCCAGGAATCTTCTCTGCATCATTATCAGGCCAGTGATGCAGACAGGTGTAGTCAGCAGGAAGATCTGCTTGTTGGCCATGCTCCCATTATAGATTGGGATTCTGGTCAATCAGCAGCAGTTGAAGCCCAGACTGATCTAGCAGTGACTGAATCTACAGATGTCCTAGAAGCTGCCACCCATTGCCCAGAGGAGGCTCAAGGTTCAGGTCCATCTGCAGAGGAACTCTGGCAAAGAATCCTTGACGACTTGGAGAAATCCGAGGACTGGCTTACTCCAGTGACTGAATCTACAGATGTCCTAGAAGCTGCCACCCATTGCCCAGAGGAGGCTCAAGGTTCAGGTCCATCTGCAGAGGAACTCTGGCAAAGAATCATTGACGACTTTGACATACCCGAGGACTGGCTTACTCCAGTGACTGAATCTACAGATGTCCTAGAAGCTGCCACCCATTGCCCAGAGGAGGCTCGAGGTTCAGGTCCATCTGCAGAGGAACTCTGGCAAAGAATCCTTGACGACTTTGACAAATCTGAGGACTGGCTTACTCTGGATTACACCCCAAATCCAACTTACTTCTCTCAGCTCCTTGACCATTCCAGACATTTATAGTCATGAAGAAGTGTGTTATGTACACCCTTCATCTCAGTATTTGTGGGAATTAACCAGGCCTTTCTGTAGACGTTGTGTACCACTGTGGTTTATATAGAGGGGTTGTTTCAAAGCAACTGTAAATATTCATTCTTCATTGTTACATTATGTTCTCATGAAATAAAAGGAGAAATAGTTCCTGAAAATTATTTTATTACATATATTATCCATTTACATTCCAGTCACTACTGCATATGTCCCACTGACCTATAGTTCTTCACCCAACACATTAGGTAAAGTTTTCCCCTAATATTTTTTAACGTTTTTTACCTTTATTACGATAGTATCACATACTATAATAGAATAGGAGATTAACTAATTCAGAAAGAAATAAATCAGGATAAAGTGTCCTTGCCATTTTTGTTTACATTAAGGATTCAGAAAGTGGAACAAATTAAGACGACTAGGTAAACACCTAAAACCATGCCAACTTAGCTAAAGTTACATAATATTAGGATTCAAACCCTAATTTAGATATTACCAAATTATTCTCTAAGTAAATAAGAGACCCAAAACGTTATTGAGTATAACAACTTACACATGAGATATACAGCACTTTGTTTTCTCAGAAAGCAATAGGGCAGCTCTTAGGCATTTTCTTTGTACAGTGACTAGAAAATCTTGATATGACTAGGCACCTCAGCTTTACCAGTAAGCTGATCAGATATAGCATATAGCACTTTAATAGAGAGGTAACACTTCAGGTTTCAGAAGGCAGCAATAATTCTATTTTGGCTTTTATACTAAATGCTTATTATATTTAAGGTGACAATTGAAGCATATGATGTGAAGGTCATTAAGATTTAATGACAATCATTACAGTGTCTTGCAATGTACACACAACTGTATAATGCTTCTCTGGAATGAAAACAGTGTTGATTAATTGGATTTTACATACCCACACAGAGAAAACTTAAAAAATAACTATCAAAGGCAATGTACTATGCTGATGTACTAAATTCAAAGTATGCCACAGAACTGAAACACATGACTAACACCGTGCTTTGTTCTAGGAGAAAGCTGACCAGTTCTCAGGGAAAGCTAAGCCTACACCATTTATCCTAATAACCATGGCTTATATAAACACATCAGGTTCCCAGTAAAGAACCAAATCTAGGAATGTAAGTAAAACTTTGAGTGTTTTACATCTCTAGAACCTGGCTAAGGCTACACATCTATCTTCAAATCAGAAGCTGATATGAAATAGAGTGAGGTTCCCAGCTATGATAGAAAATAGAAAGGCTTCCAAGCACCATATTCCCTCAGGTTCCAGGAAAGCATCATGTGAGAAATAGAGAAGTAGGCAAAGAGGAAAGCTGGAAACATTCAGCTGTGATGTGATTCACTGTACAAGGCATTTAAAGTTCAGGACTGGAGTGAACCATCATGCTTTTCATAATGCTGGGAGCTATCCGTTTAATAATGTTCCCAGATAAAAGCAGGCATGATCGTGAGGGTAACCACAGTCCCAGCTTTTGACAGCCTATCTGCAGTCTGAGCATCCTTCAAGCCACTGACATTCTGTCCCTTGATCTCACAGATGTGGTTGTCAGTTAGAAGGCTATTACTGGTAGCAGAATTATCCTTCACGATGGATGAGATTTTAACACTTCTAACGATAAAGCAAATATCCAGGTGATGCACAGAGATAGCAGACACACAGAAGTATGGAGAAGCCAGAGAGCACAGCTAGGAGAATCCCTGTTGCTCAGAGGATCATGTCAAGTACTCCCAGGCAGGAAGCGTTTGGTTTCTATCTCCAGCTGGGGACGATCCTCTCCCACAGAGTGCCATATCCTGGTTAATCAGGGAGATAGCTAACCACACAGGAGTGCAGAGAGGTTTGAGAGCACAGGGAGGACCACCCCTGCTGCTCAGAGGAACCAGCCCAAAATCCTGAGAACACAGGTACCCAGGATCAGCCTGGGATAGAAGACTTCTGATTTTTGTCTGCATCCAGATAAGATGCTGGGCCTGGGTACCTGTGTTCTCAGGATTTTGGGCCAGAGAATTACATATAGAAATACCACCACAAGGAAGCTAGTCTTTCAGGAGTGCCTACCAATCTGTGTCCAAAGGTGAGGCCACCACCATTCTCAAATTTCTGGACAAAGTGGGACGTGTTAAGAACCATCAGGACACAGGAATCAAGAATCTGCTGGTGACAGGATACTTTTGATTTCTTTATGTACACCTGAGCTCACACATTATCCCAGCTCTGCATACATAAACTCCTCCTAGAGAGAATGGGTCTCCCTGGAGTTCAGATACATAGGCTAGCAGGACAGTTAAACCACAGTCAGAGACATCAAGACCAGCTAGCACCAGAGATAACCAGATGGCAAAAATCAAATGCAAGAACACTGGCAACAAACCAAGTCAACATGGAACCATGCGAACCCAGTTCTCCCACAACAGCAAGTCCTGGATAGCCCCACACACCAGAAAAACAAGATCTGGATTTAAAATTACATCTCATGATGCTGATAAAGGACGTCAGAGAGGACATAAATAGTTAGTTCCCTTAAATACAAACAGGAGAACATTTGTCATCAGGTAGAAGCCCTTAAAGAGAAAACAGAAAACTTTCTTAAGGAATTACAGGAAAACACACACACACACACACACACACACACACACACACACACACACACAAACCAAAGAAACAAAAAAAAAACAGGTGAAGGAATTGAACAAAACTATACAGGATCTAATAGTGGAACTAGAAACAACAAAGAAATCACAAAGGGATACAACTCTGGAGATAGAAAACCTTGCTAAGAATTCAAGAGTCATAGATACAAGCATCAGCAACAGAATAGAAGAGTTAGATGAAGGAATCTCAGATGCTGAAGATACCATAGAAAGCATTGACTCAACCATCAAGGAAAATGCAAAATGCAGAAACCGTGTAACCCAAAACATTCAGGAAATCCAGACCACAATGCGAGGAGCAAACCTAAGGACTATAGGTATAGAGGAGCATAAAGATTTACAACTTAATTGACCAGTAAATAACTTCAACAAAATTGTAGAAGAAAACTTCCCTGACGTAAAGAGAGAGATGCCTGTGACCATTCAAGAAGCCTACAGAAATCCAAACAGACTGGACAAGAACAGATATGCACTTGACAAAGAAAGACCATTCAAACCTGTAATGGAAAGGAAAACTTATCAGAATTATGCCAGACTTCTCACCAGAGACCATGAAAACAAGAAGATCTTGTGCAGATCTCATACAGATCATAAGAGAAAACAAATGCTAGCCCAGACTACTATACCCACCAAAAGTCTTATCTCCATATATGGAAAAACTAAGATATTCCATGATAAAACAAAATTTGCCCAATATCTTTCCACAAATCCAGCCCTACAAAGGATAATATAAAATGCCAGCACAAGAAGGGAAACTACACCTTAGAAAAAGGAACTAATAATCTTTCAACACATCCAAAAGAGGAGATGCACTCAAACATAAAAATTACATCAAAAATAACCGGGAGCAACAATCACTTTTCCTTAATATCTCTTAATCTCAATGAACATAATTTACCAATAAAAACATAGACTAACAAACTGGATTTGAAAACAGGATCCAGCATTTTGCTACATAGAAATCTACCTCAGTGACAAAGACAGGCACTCCAAGCTACAGGACCACATATGTAGGGACCTTGGTCAGACCTATACAAACTGCCTGATTGTTGCTTCCATCTCTGTAAATCTATGTAAGCCTTGCTTATTTGATCCGGTGGGCTGTGTTTTCTTGGTATTTTCAACTGCTCTAACTACTGCAGTCTTTTACCCTTTCTGTGGCGCTTCCGTGGCTCTGCCTATATTTCTGCCTATGTGCCTCTGCTTTAGGTCTCATTGGTTGCTGAATGGCAGGCATCAGATTAAAATTGGGCTAGCCAGTTCTCCAGGAGTATAACAATGAGCATAGCATAGTTATGCAAGGTTCCCATTGACAAACATAACAGAGTATCATTGATAGTGTCAGGGGTTGGTTCTTGCCCATAGGATGGTTTACAATTTGTGCTGGCAATTAATTGGAAATTGCCTCAGTTTCTCCTTCATCTTTGTCTAGGCAGTGTTTCCCATTAATAAATACATCCATTTTATATTCTCAACACTACCTACCTCTCAACATTACCTGACAGTCACTACTCTATTCCCTTTCTCTCATAGGGTTTCCCCATGGGTCTACCTTGAACCTAATGCATCAAGTCTCTGCAGGATCAGGTGCATCCTCTCCTTTTGAGGCCACTCAAGGCAGCCTAGGTAGAAGAATGGCTCCAGAGACAGCCATTAGCTTCCAATCTAGTTATTGGGGGACCCACATGAAGACTGAGGTGCACATCTGCTAAATATATTATGGGGGCCTAAGTTCAACCTATGTGTGTGTGTGTGTGTGTGTGTGTGTGTGTGTGTGTGTGGTCTTTTGTTGGCTACTGAGTCTGTGAGATCTCCCAAGAGGGCTGGTCCCCAGGTTTTGCCATTCTTCTCCAACATCCACTCTGCTGATTTTATAGGTGTGTGCCAAATGAGTCTGTTACTCTCAGTTTCTTTTCCTAACTAATGTGCAGTTAATTTTTCTTTAAATAAAAGTACTTTCTTTTCTTTATTCGATATATTTTCATTTACATTTCAAATGATTTCCCCTTTTCTAGACCCCCAAACCCCGAATGTCCCATCAGCCCCCTTCCCTCCACCTGTTCTCCCCCCCCACCCCTTCCCAATTCCCTGTTCTGGTTTGTGCTATAATGCTTGACTGAGTCTTTCCAGAACTGGGGGCCACTCCTCTGTTCTTCTTGTACCTCATTTGATGTGTGGATTATGTTTTTGGTATTCCAGTTTTCTAGGTTAATATCCACTTATTAGTGAGTGCATACCATGATTCATTTTTTGAGTCTGGGTTACCTCACTTAGTATGATGTTCTCCAGCTCCATCCATTTGCCTAAGAATTTCATGAATTCATTGTTTCTAATGGCTGAATAGTACTCCACTGTGTATATATACCACATTTTTTTGCATCCACTCTTCTGTTGAGGGATACCTGGGTTCTTTCCAGCTTCTGGCAATTATAAATAGGGCTGCTATGAACATAGTGGAACATGTATCCTTATTACATGCTGGGGAAATCTTCTGGGTATATGCCCAGGAGTGGTATAGCAGGATCTTCTGGAAGTGAGGTGCCCAGTTTTCTGAGGAACTGCCAGACTGATTTCTAGAGTGGTTGTACCAATTTGCAACCCCACAAGCAGTGGAGGAGTGTTCCTCTTTCTCCACATCCTTGCCTACATCTGCTTCTCCTGAATTTTTAATCTTAGCCATTCTTACTGGTGTAAGGTGAAATCTCAGGGTTGTTTTGATTTGCATTTATAAAAGTGCTTTCTTGAGTACAGTTTGATCTGTCTCTTTTATTTGAGACAGTTTTTTATTCTGTAACAGCCATGGTAGTCCTGTGACTTACTCTGTAGTCAAGGCTGGTCTGGAACTCACAGAGATCTACCTGCTTTGGTGTTCCAAGTGTTGGGCTTAAGGAGTGCACCACCATATCTAACTTGAATTTAATTGAATGTGATCTCTTCTACTACATACCATTGCAAAATATCAAAACTCTTAGCATTATGGAACTAGAGCTGGATTTAACTGAGGGTTACTTATTGTGGAGATGGAGTGATGGCTCAGTGAGTCAGAGCAATAGTTGCTTCATCAGGAAAGCCTGGTTTAGTTCCCAACCTCCACTATGTGGCTCAGAACCATCCATTGGGAATTGTATTCCTTTAGAGTCTTAGCCCTCCTTCTGTCTGTAGGGTTCCAGGCATGCTTGCACATGACTGACACGTGTTCATGTATACACCTACATTTACAACAAAAGAAAAGATTGCTTGTTGATCTTGATTCTTGAAATTTGGTTCCTAATTGGTCTGGAATCTCATATATGCTATAACTCCAGACAAAGGGGCTCTGAAACCCTTTTTGAGGCACAGGGACCGCACACATGAGACATGAACACTCACAGAAAACTGAACAAAATGCAAATGAACTTGTAGAAAATGAATTAAGTTGGGTGTGGTAGGGCTCACTTTTGTTGTTGTTGTTTTTTGAGACAGTTTTTCTCTGTGTAGCTCTGGCTGCCCTGGAACTCAGTCTTTAGACCAGACTGGCCTGGAACTGAGAAATCTGCCTGCCTCTGCCTTCCAAGTTTTGGGAATAAAGGAGTGCACCACCCCCGTCAGGCTGGAAGGGCTCACTTTTAATGCCATGAATTGTGATGGAAGGATTCTATTCTCCAGGGCATCCTGTTCTTTGTTCCCAAAGCCTGTTTAGAAAAATTAATCCAGGAGAGGTGTTACATGCCTTTATGGTCAGTATTTGGAGGAAGAGTCAAACTCTGAGTGAGTTTGAGACTATTCCAGAATATCCAGTGATATGAAGAGTGATGATGTCACCCGAAGTAAATATTCATTAGGTAGTATTAAATCAGATTGTAGGTAAAATAGTGTTAATTATTTTCTGAAAGGAATTTTTATAATTACTCTTGGCAGAACAGCTAGTACAATGACAGTTGTTTTGTTTTTCCATTACAAAGATTTATTCATCTTATTTTATTTTGGATTTTTTTGTTTTGTTTTTGGAGACAGGCTTTCTCTGTGTAACACTGGCTGTCCTGGCAATCAATCTGTAGAACAGGCTGGCCTTGAATTAAGAAATCTCTCTGCCTCTGGCTCCCAAGTGCTGGGATTGAAGGCATGTGCCACCACCTCCTGGCATTATTTTTGATTTCTTAACATAGGGCCTTTGTACGTAGTTCTAACTCTTCTGGAAGTGCTTATGTAAACAAGACTGCCTTCCACAAATGGAGATCCTCCTCCATTTACTTTGCAGGTAATGGGATTGAAAGGCTCTGTTATGATGCCCAGCCTTACTTCATTTTTACATGTTGTACTGGATGGGTTAGTGTGTGAACTTGACACATTCTTTCACAGAGAAAGGAGCTTCAGTTGGGGAAATGCCTCCATGAGATTCAGCTGTGGGGTATTTTCTCAATTAGTGATCAAGGGGAGAGGGCCCCTCCTGGGTGGTACATTCATTTAATCCCTGTCATTGGGAGGCAGAGGCAGGCAGATTGCTGAGTTTTCTGAGGCCACCCAGGTTTGCAGGGTAGGTTCCAGGACTTCCAGGGCTACACAGAGAAACCCTGTCACAAACAAACAAACAAACAAACAAACAAGTAGTCCATAATCATAATCTTCCTTATAAAGCCAAAGTGTCCAAGTCCTTCCCTTAATCCAGCCTTCTCTAACATTTTTTCCAGACACTGGAATTGGGTTACAGAGAAAACTAACCAAGGATGCTACTCCTTTCCAGGTTCCAGACAGCGCAGCTTTGGCACAACTAAAACCCTGAAGAAACAATGTCCATTGCCGTTATAACTAGAACTAGATAGGCCAGAACCTGTTGAAATCCTAGCAACTGTAATTAAATCTCTTTGGGGCTTCCAGTAAACATTCCTTGTGGTCTCACATTTCCAAACAGCACAGAAAATAATCTTCTGCACCACCCAACTATGACCATGGGATCTAGTCCTGCCATCTCAAGGACACATGTGAAAAGAACAAATGCTTAAATGGTCTCTAAGCACTGGATGTCTACATCCCACCTTTCAGATAAAACCTTCACATGACCAAGGATTTGTGGAGCAGGACTCTTTTCCATCATACTCAAGTGAACCTCCAAGGGGTAATTGCTTAGTTAAGTGCCTAAACTGGGAGCTGACAAAGATCCCAACAAGATCAAGCCTCCTGGTGTAAGGAGGGTGGCTTTGAGAATTGATAGAAAACACCTGCTATCCAGTAAGGGCAAAGACTACACTTCAGGTTAATTTAGATGGCTCATAGGGATCCTGAGATGCCTTCATCATTAGTATCATAATCATTAGAAGGCTCAGGATCTGTGTCCACTTGGCGAAACAATCTTTTCAGTAGTCATTGATCTCCAATTCCTTTATGTGACAAAACACAAACAGTATCTCATTCCCGTATTAAAACAGGGTTGGGGCCATTCCAAAGTATTAGCTAAAGGATCTCAACATTTAACCATGGCATATGAGCTGGAAGTGTCTGGATGCCAGCGATGATCTACTGCAGACTGACCTTTAGCATCAGTTTACAAAAAATTAAAACAAATAATGCAAAAGCGAGATGTGCTTTTGGTGACCTTGGAAGTTAAAACTCACCCTGTTTTGTTTTCTAAAGCTAATTTTTCAGATACATTCAACAATTCCTTGTCCCATTGAATCATGAGGAATTTCAGTTTTATGTTCAATACCAAATTCCTTGCAAAATTGTTCAAAGCTGTTTCCAGTGTATGCAGGCCCATTATCTGTCTTGCCAACTTTAGGCAGTCCCTTAGCAGTAAAACCCTGTAAAAAATGAACAATAACCTTTCTAGAAGGTTCTCCTCTTAAAGTAGTTGCAACTAGAAATCCTGAAAAGCTGTCAATAGTCATATGTGCTAAGAGAAAAACTCATATAGTTAAGTGCCTCCAACAAGGAAATGGAGAGAGCTTACATTAGCAGCTTGACAGAACATCTGAAAGCTCTACAACCAAATGTAACAAATACATCCATGAGGAATACATGGCAGGGAATAAACAAATTCAAGGTCAAAATCAACAAAGTAGAAACAAAAAGAATTATACAAAGAATCAACAAAACCAAGAGTTGGTTCTTTGAGAAAATCAACAAGATAGATAAACACTTAGCAGACTAACAAGAAGGAATAGAGGAAACACGCAAATTAATAAAATTGGAATGAAAAGGGAGATATAACAACAGAAACTGCAGAAATTCCAAATATCATCAGATCCTACTACAAAATCTTATACTCAACAAAATTGGGAAATGTGGATGAAATGGACAGTTTTGTAGACACATGCCAGCTGCCAATGTTAAAACCTGATCAGATAAACCATCAAAATAGTCCCATAACACGTGAGGAAATAGATTCAGTTATTAACAGTCTTCCCAAAACACCACCATCACCACCACAACCACAACCACCACCACCACCACCACCACCAAAAACAACAACAACAACAACAACAACAACAACAACAACAAAAACACAGGACCAGATGTGTTTGTTGGGAATTCTATCAGTTCTTCAAAGAAGACCTACTACGGATACTTTTCAAACTATTCCACAAATCAGAAACCCGAGGTATCCTTCACAATTCATTATATGAAGCCACAGTATTTCTTATACACAAACCAAACAAAGATTAAACAAGGAAAGAGAATTCCAGACCAATTTCCCTTGAGAACAGTGATCCAAAACTCCTCAATAAAATTCTTGCTGACCGAATCCAAGAACACATCAAAACAGTAATTCACCAGGATCAAATAGGCTTCATCACAGCAATGCAAGTGTGGTTCAATATATAGAAATCTTTCAATGTAATCCACTACATAAAGAAACTCGAAAAAAAAATACCCCACAAGATCATTTAGTTAGATGCTGAGAAAGCATTTGACAAAATTCACTATCCCTTCATGTTAAAAGTCTTGGAATGATCAGGAATTCAAGGCCTATACCAAAACATAGTAAAAGCAATATACAGCAAACCAGAAGCCAACATCAAACTAAATAGAGGAAATTTGAAGTAATCCTACTAAAATTATGGTCCAGAAAATGTTGCCCACTCTTTCCCTATTTATTCAATATAGTACTTGAAGATCTATCTAGAGCATTTAGAGAACAAAAGGAGGTACAGTTTTTAACACTTGTCAAAATGTTACAAACTGGAAAGGAGGTAGTCAAAACATCACTATTTGCAGATGATATGATAGTATACTTATGCAACCCAATAAAACAACACTAGAGAACTCCTACAACTGAGAAACAATTTCTGCCATGTGGCTGGATGTAAAATTAACTCAATCAAATCAGTAGCCTTCCTCTACTCAAAGGATAAATAAGCTGAGAAAGAAAATAGGGTAATGACACCCTTTACCATAGTCACAAATAACATTACATATCTTGGTGTCACTCTAAGTATGCAAGTGAAAAATTTGTATGACAAGAATTTCAAGTCTCTGAAGAAAGAAATCAAAGCAGATCTCAGAATATGGAAAGATCTCTTTCATGATCATGGATTGGCAGAATTAAGGTAGTAAAAATGGCCACCTTGCCAAAAGCAAACTACAGATTCAATGCACTCCCAGTCAAAACTATATAACCAAGACATGCAGAACATATTTATACCTTAAAAACCAGACAGAAACAAAAGTAAGATGGCTACACACATTAAATTATTTAAACCAGACCAAAGGCCTGGTGTGGAAGGCATTCTCTTGGAGACATGGGATTAGGAATGTGATGAAAAATTGTGGGAGGGAGGTCTGGGAGGAAAGTAACAGCTGAACTGGGAAGTAATAAAAGTAAAATATAAAATGTAAAGAAATAAAGGATTACAAACCAAAAAATTTAAATTCATGGATTCTATAAGATGAGGCTACACCTGGAGTAGCACCAAATGGTGGGAGAGAATAATGGATTTGAATATTGCAAGTAGGAGGAGCAAAAGGGTGGGAGGGGCTTTGAATTCCAGGTTAGGTGAGATATATAAGGGCAGGTCTTCTAAGGAGAATTCAAAGACAGAGGACTGCGCAGGTTACAGGAAACCTCTTCATTCCTGGTGAATTGGTGAGTTGAATGAAATGTCTAAGGTTGCTATGTAAAGGGGATATCAAGTTGGGGAAAATTTGGGAGACAGTGGAGGAGGATTTTTGGTGATTTTTTTAGCCTGTATGGGTGTTTGAATGGTGAAGTATAAAATATGCCCTGTATACATGCAGAAGATGTTATTTAAATTTAGTAGATGGTTCAAGTCTATCCCATAAATGTGAACAGTGCAGAGCAGTGATTTGCCCTGATCGGGGCACTCTATGGATGAGCTTTCAAGAGACCTCAAGGGGCTCTATTCTTCATTCTAAGCACAAGATTGAATCCTGGGCTGTTGAGAAAGCCTGGATCAATAGATAGTGAGGCCTGTCTATAGGACAAAGGAAAGAACTGACAATGGGATCTCAAGTGACCTTGGGACCAATTGAGGCTCCAGATTGCCTAGATAAGGCATAGTAGTGGCATTCTGACTCAAAAGTGTGACATCTTGGATGGTGTTTGGCTGAGCAGGCCCTCCTTCATCTAAACCTGTAACCATTTTGGATGCATGGACCACACGTTTAATCCCAGGACTCGGAAACTAATGGCAAGTGGGTTTTTGTAATTGTGAGCCCTGGCTTGCATGTATAGTGTGAATCAGGAAGTCAGGGGCATGCACATGGAACCTGCCTCAGTCTCAAAGAGAAAGTTTGGAGAAATAAATAGGTGTTAGTGGTGGCCGGAAACGTGCATGTCCTCTTGGCAGCAGGATGAGAAGAGACGCATTTTTTGAGATTGCTCCTAGAGAGTAAGGAAAATTTTTATTTTCTCGATGGAGCCCATGTTAGGAGGAAATCCTACAGGATGGCTCAGTTCTTTGTTACACACCTTTAGTCTTAGCCCTGCTTGGGAAGTAACAGTTAGGCTGATCCTTCTGAATTCTGTTTCAGCCTTGTGTTCTGTTTGACTCACATACAGCATAGTTCATTTAGCGAAACTCAGTCACAAAAGAAAAGAGTACAAAAAAAGTCTGTGATCTGGCCATATTTCCGTTAGATATTAAGTTGTGGCTACAGACTGGATGTTACAACAGGGTGTGTATAGCTGCTGGATTCTAGAGGATGAAAGGAGGAGCCTGTGGGAGGGTTCTTGATAGGGAGATTCAATTAAGGCTAAGTCCTTGGTATAGCACTTCAATATCAGGGGATCTGGCTTAGGTGTATGTGCCTTCTGACATCCAGAGTAATTAGATCATTAATGCTCTTGTTTAGAATACGGGAGTGGAAAGGGTCCATGGAAATGGGACATGTTCCATTGCCCTTGATTCTTTATTTTGTCACAGGGTGTCATACTGCAAGGATGAGAAACTGGGATCATGTTTTTCCAATTATGATAATATTCCTTTGTTTAAAAAAATTTAATCTTTTTTACAATCCAGATTTTATCCCCCTTCTGGTCCTCCCACGGAAAGTTCCACATCCTGTAAGTCTAGTTTCCTTCTCAGGGAGAATGTCTTCACCCCACCCCCTACCTATAAGAACTCCCTGCCCACTTCGGGCCTCCAGTCTTTTTAGGGATAGGTACATCTTTTCTGAGGGCGTACAGTCCCACAGTTTTCTGCTGAGTATGTGTTGGGGGCCTCATATCAGCTGGTGTACGCTTAATTGGTGGTTGTCTAGTTTCTGAGAGATCTTGGGGGGTCCAGGTTAGTTGAGACTGCTGCTTTCTTTCTTCTATCTCTTGTATTCTCCTGGTAATGATTAATTATCCCAGATCTCATTCCTTGGTTTTCAATTTCCAGGGTTGCCTATATTTGTCTTTGTTATATCTACTTCCAATTCTAGGTCTTGGACTGCATTAATAAAATCTTTCACTTTTTTGATTGTATCTTCCTGTATTGCTTATGGGATTTATGTGTTTCCTCTCTAAGTGCTTCTACCTGTTCACTTGCGTTTTCTTATATTTCTTTATGTGAGTTATTTATTTCTCTTTAAAAGGATTCTATTATCATTAAGATAATATTTTAGGTCATCTTCCTGACTTTCAAGTGCATTTGTCTATCCAGGGCTTGCTGTGGTGGGAGAAGTAGTTTCTGATAATGCCAAAGTTTACTGGCTTCTGTTTCTCATGGTCTTGCTCTTGCCTCTTGTCATATGGTTATAGGGAGTTTTTTTCTGGTTGGGGTGTTTCTGTTTGGGAGTTTTCTTTTTTGTCCCTAGGTTGACTCAAGTCTCATGGTAGGCCAGTTGCCTTGGATGTGGCTAACCTCCTGTGGGATCTTCTGACTGTGGAACCTTCAGAGGGGCATGTACACTGGTGACTTGTTGCCCTGGTGGCCGTGTGTCTTCAGGGAGGCCTTCTTGAAGACCTTTGAATTGTGGGTTCTTTAGAGAGGCAGAGAAGCTGGAGATATGTTGCCCTGGCTGTGACACATCTACTGGGATGCCTTCATACTGTTTACTCTTGAGAGGATTTGTCACGCTGTTGCCCTATGTTTCGCTGTTAACCAGGGAAGCATAAGTACTGTAGGTTTTGTTTCCCTGCATGCAAAAGAATTCCCGACAGGCTTTCAGACTGTCGATTCAGTTTCTCTGCATGCTGCAGTGCCCCTGGGAGGTCTTCAGACTTTGGTGTCAGTTGTCCATTTACTCTGTTTGCAGAATTCCTGGGTTTGTGATTTGACTTTTATGTCAGTTGCCCTGCATGCCACAGAAATCCTGTGAAGCCTTCAGGCTTTTATTTTCATGGGCAGAGGCAGACTAGCTAGTAGTCTGTCCCAACAAAATTTCACAGCCAGAAGTGTAGGATATGGAAAATTTAAACATTGGAAATGAACATTCAATTGCCAGCTTACCTGGACTGGCAACCTCTTGTTAATACTGGAGCCAAGTGCATATTTATTTCAATACTGAGAATACTTGTAAGATTTGGAAACAGAGGCAGTTGTTCAGAAAGAATGAAGCTCCTGTCTGATTCCTGCTCTGTAACAGTCCAAACCAAATGCTGGGTAGGCAGGATGGGTAAATCAGTGCTCTCTGTACGTTTTTTTGACGTGTTTTCTTTTACTAGATTCTCCAGAACATATTCCAATAGGTTCGGAACACACAGAGGGCTGAAGGTCCCTCCTTGTATCCAAAATTCCAAATGCCTTCAAGTGCACCCATAGAAACCAGACCCCAAAGGCTTCAAGAGACTGCAAGATACTTACCCTTTCAAGTTTATTACAGTCCCATATTGACCCCAACAAATCCAATGCAATCAAGTCTTTCAGTCCCTGAAAGGGACCTACATCAGCAAGAGTTCCAAGGACCATCAAGAAAATCAGGTATCCAAATGCAACTAGATCCTGTACTGGGCCCAGGTTTACCTACTTTGAAAAAACCCTCAGGGCGTCTAAGTTATCAAATACATAATTGAAATCTTGTTTCCATGTTCTCATAGGATCTGTGGTACTGTCAGAGAAATATGGTGACCATCAATCTGGCCCTGTGACTTCAAGAAAGGTGCGGAAGGAACGCATTGTGTACTCCAAAAAACAAAAGCACCTGCTGCAAGAACATTTTGATAAGTGTCAGTACCCAAACCAGGATCAATGTGTGAAGCTGGCAGAGTTAGTTGGTGTGACAGCGAGGGACATCAAGGTCTGCCCCTCTCTTTTCCCTCAATCCAACAGCAAAAATCTACACTTTCCCATCAGAAACTTTAATTTTGTTCTTAAATGCTTAGGGCAGTGATGACAGTTTTAGGTGGTGGATATTTATGAATCAAATGCTGGGACTCAAATTTTTATCACCCTGGTAGCAATATAGAATAGCATTGTTTCCACGCAGGGTCTCAGAAATCTAATCACCAGAGCTCCTGCTAAAATACAGGACACACTGGCTCAATCTCCCCAGTCTTATGTTGTCTGGTCATACACAATCTACTTTATTATAATATCTTAGCCATCTTGAGTTTCCTGCTTCTTTGTTTCTGACATGTGAATCATTGCTATACAAACACCTTTTATCCAAAATCTTCACCTTGTGGTCCTGTTAGGGGACAACAGGCATTCTTCTGATATCTTCTTTCTTTTCCAGATCTGGTTTAAGAACAGCCGAGCTAAGTACAAGCGGATGGCTCTCCAGAATATTACAGAAGCTTTGCCAGAGACCAATGGAAGTTCAAAACCAGTTTTTGAATCAACCCACTTTCCTGGTTCCATACCTCTTGTTGCTGCTGAGAATGGAGAGCCCATGTGTTCAGGCACATTTAGTGAGGTTTCCATTCCCAAACTCAACTGCATCCAGGAATCTTCTCTGCATCATTATCAGGCCAGTGATGCAGACAGGTGTAGTCAGCAGGAAGATCTGCTTGTTGGCCATGCTCCCATTATAGATTGGGATTCTGGTCAATCAGCAGCAGTTGAAGCCCAGACTGATCTAGCAGTGACTGAATCTACAGATGTCCTAGAAGCTGCCACCCATTGCCCAGAGGAGGCTCAAGGTTCAGGTCCATCTGCAGAGGAACTCTGGCAAAGAATCCTTGACGACTTGGAGAAATCCGAGGACTGGCTTACTCCAGTGACTGAATCTACAGATGTCCTAGAAGCTGCCACCCATTGCCCAGAGGAGGCTCAAGGTTCAGGTCCATCTGCAGAGGAACTCTGGCAAAGAATCATTGACGACTTTGACATACCCGAGGACTGGCTTACTCCAGTGACTGAATCTACAGATGTCCTAGAAGCTGCCACCCATTGCCCAGAGGAGGCTCGAGGTTCAGGTCCATCTGCAGAGGAACTCTGGCAAAGAATCCTTGACGACTTTGACAAATCCGAGGACTGGCTTACTCTGGATTACACCCCAAATCCAACTTACTTCTCTCAGCTCCTTGACCATTCCAGACATTTATAGTCATGAAGAAGTGTGTTATGTACACCCTTCATCTCAGTATTTGTGGGAATTAACCAGGCCTTTCTGTAGACGTTGTGTACCACTGTGGTTTATATAGAGGGGTTGTTTCAAAGCAACTGTAAATATTCATTCTTCATTGTTACATTATGTTCTCATGAAATAAAAGGAGAAATAGTTCCTGAAAATTATTTTATTACATATATTATCCATTTACATTCCAGTCACTACTGCATATGTCCCACTGACCTATAGTTCTTCACCCAACACATTAGGTAAAGTTTTCCCCTAATATTTTTTAACGTTTTTTACCTTTATTACGATAGTATCACATACTATAATAGAATAGGAGATTAACTAATTCAGAAAGAAATAAATCAGGATAAAGTGTCCTTGCCATTTTTGTTTACATTAAGGATTCAGAAAGTGGAACAAATTAAGACGACTAGGTAAACACCTAAAACCATGCCAACTTAGCTAAAGTTACATAATATTAGGATTCAAACCCTAATTTAGATATTACCAAATTATTCTCTAAGTAAATAAGAGACCCAAAACGTTATTGAGTATAACAACTTAGACATGAAATATACAGCACTTTGTTTTCTCAGAAAGCAATAGGGCAGCTCTTAGGCATTTTCTTTGTACAGTGACTAGAAAATCTTGATATGACTAGGCACCTCAGCTTTACCAGTAAGCTGATCAGATATAGCATATAGCAGTTTAATAGAGAGGTAACACTTCAGGTTTCAGAAGGCAGCAATAATTCTATTTTGGCTTTTATACTAAATGCTTATTATATTTAAGGTGACAATTGAAGCATATGATGTGAAGGTCATTAAGATTTAATGACAATCATTACAGTGTCTTGCAATGTACACACAACTGTATAATGCTTCTCTGGAATGAAAACAGTGTTGATTAATTGGATTTTACATACCCACACAGAGAAATTTTAAAAAATAACTATCAAAGGCAATGTACTATGCTGATGTACTAAATTCAAAGTATGCCACAGAACTGAAACACATGACTAACACCGTGCTTTGTTCTAGGAGAAAGCTGACCAGTTCTCAGGGAAAGCTAAGCCTACACCATTTATCCTAATAACCATGGCTTATATAAACACATCAGGTTCCCAGTAAAGAACCAAATCTAGGAATGTAAGTAAAACTTTGAGTGTTTTACATCTCTAGAACCTGGCTAAGGCTACACATCTATCTTCAAATCAGAAGCTGATATGAAATAGAGTGAGGTTCCCAGCTATGATAGAAAATAGAAAGGCTTCCAAGCACCATATTCCCTCAGGTTCCAGGAAAGCATCATGTGAGAAATAGAGAAGTAGGCAAAGAGGAAAGCTGGAAACATTCAGCTGTGATGTGATTCACTGTACAAGGCATTTAAAGTTCAGGACTGGAGTGAACCATCATGCTTTTCATAATGCTGGGAGCTATCCGTTTAATAATGTTCCCAGATAAAAGCAGGCATGATCGTGAGGGTAACCACAGTCCCAGCTTTTGACAGTCTATCTGCAGTCTGAGCATCCTTCAAGCCACTGACATTCTGTCCCTTGATCTCACAGATGTGGTTGTCAGTTAGAAGGCTATTACTGGTAGCAGAATTATCCTTCACGATGGATGAGATTTTAACAATTCTAACGATAAAGCAAATATCCAGGTGATGCACAGAGATAGCAGACACACAGAAGTGTGGAGAAGCCAGAGAGCACAGCTAGGAGAATCCCTGTTGCTCAGAGGATCATGTCAAATACTCCCAGGCAGGAAGCGTTTGGTTTCTATCTCCAGCTGGGGATGATCCTCTCCCACAGAGTGCCATATCCTGGTTAATCAGGGAGATAGCTAACCACACAGGAGTGCAGAGAGGTTTGAGATCACAGGGAGGACCACCCCTGCTGCTCAGAGGAACCAGCCCAAAATCCTGAGAACACATGTACCCAGGATCAGCCTGGGACAGAAGACTTCTGATTTTTGTCTGCATCCAGATAAGATGCTGGGCCACAGAATTACATATAGAAATACCACCACAAGGAAGCTAGTCTTTCAGGAGTGCCTACCAATCTGTGTCCAAAGGTGAGGCCACCACCATTCTCAAATTTCTGGACAAAGTGGGACCTGCTAAGAACCATCAGGACACAGGAATCAAGGATCAGCTCGTGACAGGATACTTTTGATTGCTTTATGTACACCTGAGCTCACACATCATCCCAGATCTGCATACATAAACTCCTCCTAGAGAGAATGGGTCTCCCTGGAGTTCAGATACATAGGCTAGCAGGACAGTTAAACCACAGTCAGAGACATCAAGACCAGCTAGCACCAGAGATAACCAGATGGCAAAAATCAAATGCAAGAACACTGGCAACAAACCAAGTCAATATGGAACCATGCGAACCCAGTTCCCCCACAACAGCAAGTCCTGGATACCCCAACACACCAGAAAAACAAGATCTGGATTTAAAATTACATCTCATGATGCTGATATAGGACGTCAGAGAGGACATAAATAGTTCCCTTAAATACAAACAGGAGAACATTTGTCAACATGTAGAAGCCCTTAAAGAGAAAACACAAAACTTTCTTAAGGAATTACAGGAAAACACACACACACACACACACACACACACACAAACCAAAGAAACAAAAAAAAAAAAAAAACAGGTGAAGGAATTGAACAAAACCATACAGGATCTAATAGTGGAACTAGAAACAACAAAGAAATCACAAAGGGATACAACTCTGGAGATAGAAAACCTTGGTAAGAATTCAAGAGTCATAGATACAAGCATCAGCAACAGAATAGAAGAGTTAGATGAAGGAATCTCAGATGCTGAAGATACCATAGAAAGCATTGACTCAACCATCAAGGAAAATGCAAAATGCAGAAACCGTGTAACCCAAAACATTTAGGAAATTCAGACCACAATGAGAAGAGCAAACCTAAGGACTATAGGTATAGAGGAGCATAAAGATTTACAACATAATTGACCAGTAAATAACTTCAACAAAATTGTAGAAGAAAACTTCCCTGACGTAAAGAGAGAGATGCCTGTGACCATTCAAGAAGCCTACAGAAATCCAAACAGACTGGACAAGAACAGATATGCACTTGACAAAGAAAGACCATTCAAACCTGTAATGGAAAGGAAAACTTATCAGAATTACGCCAGACTTCTCACCAGAGACCATGAAAACAAGGAGATCTTGTGCAGATCTCATACAGATCATAAGAGAAAACAAATGCTAGCCCAGACTACTATACCCACCAAAACTCTTATCACCATATATGGAAAAACTAAGATATTCCATGATAAAACAAAATTTGCCCAATATCTTTCCACAAATCCAGCCCTACAAAGGATAATATAAAATGCCAGCACAAGGAGGGAAACTACACCTTAGAAAAAGGAAGTAATAATCTTTCAACACATCCAAAAGAGGAGAAGCACTCAAACATAAAAATTACATCAAAAATAACCGGGAGCAACAATCACTTTTCCTTAATATCTCTTAATCTCAATGAACATAATTTACCAATAAAAACATAGACTAACAGACTGGATTTGAAAACAGGATCCAGCATTTTGCTACATAGAAATCTACCTCAGTGACAAAGACAGGCACTCCAAGCTACAGGACCACATATGTAGGGACCTTCGTCAGACCTATACAAACTGCCTGATTGTTGCTTCCATCTCTGTAAATCTCTGTAAGCCTAGCTTATTTGATCCGGTGGGCTGTGTTTTCTTGGTATTTTCAACTGTTCTAACTACTGCAGTCTTTTACCCGTTCTGTGGCGCTTCCGTGGCTCTGCCTATATTTCTGCCTATGTGCCTCTGCTTTAGGTCTCATTGGTTGCTGAATGGCAGGCATCAGATTAAAATTGGGCTAGCCAGTTCTCCAGGAGTATAACAATGAGCATAGCATAGTTATGCAAGGTTCCCATTGACAAACATAACAGAGTATCATTGATAGTGTCAGGGGTTGGTTCTTGCCCATAGGATGGTTTACAATTTGTGCTGGCAATTAATTGGAAATTGCCTCAGTTTCTCCTTCATCTTTGTCTAGGCAGTGTTTCCCATTAATAAATACATCCATTTTATGTTCTCAACACTACCTACCTCTCAACATTACCTGACAGTCACTACTCTATTCCCTTTCTCTCATAGGGTTTCCCCATGGGTCTACCTTGAACCTAATGCATCAAGTCTCTGCAGGATCAGGTGCATCCTCTCCTTTTGAGGCCACTCAAGGCAGCCTAGGTAGAAGAATGGCTCCAGAGACAGCCATTAGCTTCCAATCTAGTTATTGGGGGACCCACATGAAGACTGAGGTGCACATCTGCTAAATATATTATGGGGGCCTAAGTTCAACCCATGTGTGTGTGTGTGTGTGTGTGTGTGTGTGTGTGGTCTTTTGTTGGCTACTGAGTCTGTGAGAGCTCCCAAGAGGGCTGGTCCCCAGGTTTTGCCATTCTTCTCCAACATCCACTCTGCTGATTTTATAGGTGTGTGCCAAATGAGTCTGTTACTCTCAGTTTCTTTTCCTAACTAATGTGCAGTTAATTTTTCTTTAAATAAAAGTACTTTCTTTTCTTTATTCGATATATTTTCATTTACATTTCAAATGATTTCCCCTTTTCTAGACCCCCAAACCCCGAAAGTCCCATCAGCCCCCTTCCCTCCCCCTGTTCTCCCCCCACCCACCCCTTCCCAATTCCCTGTTCTGGTTTGTGCTATACTGCTTGACTGAGTCTTTCCAGAACTGGGGGCCACTCCTCTGTTCTTCTTGTACCTCATTTGATGTGTGGATTATGTTTTTGGTATTCCAGTTTTCTAGGTTAATATCCACTTATTAGTGAGTGCATACCATGATTCATTTTTTGAGTCTGGGTTACCTCACTTAGTATGATGTTCTCCAGCTCCATCCATTTGCCTAAGAATTTCATGAATTCATTGTTTCCAATGGCTGAATAGTACTCCACTGTGTATATATACCACATTTTTTTGCATCCACTCTTCTGTTGAGGGATACCTGGGTTCTTTCCAGCTTCTGGCAATTATAAATAGGGCTGCTATGAACATAGTGGAACATGTATCCTTATTACATGCTGGGGAAATCTTCTGGGTATATGCCCAGGAGTGGTATAGCAGGATCTTCTGGAAGTGAGGTGGCCAGTTTTCTGAGGAACTGCCAGACTGATTTCTAGAGTGGTTGTACCAATTTGCAACCCCACAAGCAGTGGAGGAGTGTTCCTCTTTCTCCACATCCTCGCCTACATCTGCTTCTCCTGAATTTTTAATCTTAGCCATTCTTACTGGTGTAAGGTGAAATCTCAGGGTTGTTTTGATTTGCATTTATAAAAGTGCTTTCTTGAGTACAGTTTGATCTGTCTCTTTTATTTGAGACAGTTTTTTATTCTGTAACAGCCATGGTAGTCCTGTGACTTACTCTGTAGTCAAGGCTGGTCTGGAACTCACAGAGATCTACCTGCTTTGGTGTTCCAAGTGTTGGGCTTAAGGAGTGCACCACCATATCTAACTTGAATTTAATTGAATGTGATCTCTTCTACTACATACCATTGCAAAATATCAAAAATCTTAGCATTATGGAACTAGAGCTGGATTTAACTGAGGGTTACTTATTGTGGAGATGGAGTGATGGCTCAGTGAGTCAGAGCAATAGTTGCTTCATCAGGAAAGCCTGGTTTCATTCCCAACCTCCACTATGTGGCTCAGAACCATCCACTGGGAATTGTATTCCTTTGGAGTCTTAGCCCTCCTTCTGTCTGTAGGGTTCCAGGCATGCTTGCACATGACTGACACGTGTTCATGTATACACCTACATTTACAACAAAAGAAAAGATTGCTTGTTGATCTTGATTCTTGAAATTTGGTTCCTAATTGGTCTGGAATCCCATATATGCTATAACTCCAGACGCAGGGGCTCTGAATCCCTTTTTGAGGCACAGGGACCGCACACATGAGACATGAACACTCACAGAAAACTGAACAAAATGCAAATGAACTTGTAGAAAATGAATTAAGTTGGGCGTGGTAGGGCTCACTTTTGTTGTTGTTGTTTTTTGAGACAGTTTTTCTCTGTGTAGCTCTGGCTGCCCTGGAACTCAGTCTTTAGACCAGACTGGCCTGGAACTGAGAAATCTGCCTGCCTCTGCCTTCCAAGTTTTGGGAATAAAGGAGTGCACCACCCCTGTCAGGCTGGAAGGGCTCACTTTTAATGCCATGAATTGTGATGGAAGGATTCTATTCTCCAGGGCATCCTGTTCTTTGTTCCCAAAGCCTGTTTAGAAAAATTAATCCAGGAGTGGTGTTACATGCCTTTATGGTCAGTATTTGGAGGCAGAGTCAAACTCTGAATGAGTTTGAGACTATTCCAGAATATCCAGTGATATGAAGAGTGATGATGTCACCCGAAGTAAATATTCATTAGGTAGTATTAAATCAGATTGTAGGTAAAATAGTGTTAATTATTTTCTGAAAGGAATTTTTATAAGTACTCTTGGCAGAACAGCTAGTACAATGACAGTTGTTTTGTTTTTCCATTACAAAGATTTATTCATCTTATTTTATTTTGGATTTTTTTGTTTTGTTTTTGGAGACAGGGTTTCTCTGTGTAACACTGGCTGTCCTGGCAATCAATCTGTAGACCAGGCTGGCCTTGAATTAATAAATCTCTCTGCCTCTGGCTCCCAAGTGCTGGGATTGAAGGCATGTGCCACCACCTCCTGGCATTATTTTTGATTTCTTAACATAGGGCCTTTGTACGTAGTTCTAACTCTCCTGGAAGTGCTTATGTAAACAAGACTGCCTTCCACAAATGGAGATCCTCATCCATTTGCTTTGCAGGTAATGGGATTGAAAGGCTCTGTTATGATGCCCAGCCTTACTTCATTTTTACATGTTGTACTGGATGGGTTAGTGTGTGAACTTGACACATTCTTTCACAGAGAAAGGAGCTTCAGTTGGGGAAATGCCTCCATGAGATTCAGCTGTGGGGTATTTTCTCAATTAGTGATCAAGGGGAGAGGGCCCCTCCTGGGTGGTACACTCATTTAATCCCTGTCATTGGGAGGCAGAGGCAGGCAGATTGCTGAGTTTTCTGAGGCCACCCAGGTTTGCAGGGTAGGTTCCAGGACTGTCAGGGCTACACAGAGAAACGCTGTAACAAACAAACAAACAAACAAACAAACAAACAAGTAGTCCATAATCATAATCTTCCTTATAAAGCCAAAGTGTCCAAGTCCTTCCCTTAGTCTAGCCTTCTCTAACATTTTTTCCAGACACTGGAATTGGGTTACAGAGAAAACTAACCAAGGATGCTACTCCTTTCCAGGTTCCAGACAGCGCAGCTTTGGCACAACTAAAACCCTGAAGAAACAATGTCCATTGCCGTTATAACTAGAACTAGATAGGCCAGAACCTGTTGAAATCCTAGCAACTGTAATTAAATCTCTTTGGGGCTTCCAGTACATTCCTTGTGGTCTCACATTTCCAAACAGCACAGAAAATAATCTTCTGCACCACCCAACTATGACCATGGGATCTAGTCCTGCCATCTCAAGGACACATGTGAAAAGAACAAATGCTTAAATGGTCTCTAAGCACTGGATGTCTACATCCCACCTTTCAGATAAAACCTTCACATGACCAAGGATTTGTGGAGCAGGACTCTTTTCCATCATACTCAAGTGAACCTCCAAGGGGTAATTGCTTAGTTAAGTGCCTAAACTGGGAGCTGACAAAGATCCAAACAAGATCAAGCCTCCTGGTGTAAGGAGGGTGGCTTTGAGAATTGATAGAAAACACCTGCTATCCAGTAAGGGCAAAGACTACACTTCAGGTTAATTTAGATGGCTCATAGGGATCCTGAGATGCCTTCATCATTAGTATCATAATCATTAGAAGGCTCAGGATCTGTGTCCACTTGGCGAAACAATCTTTTCAGTAGTCATTGATCTCCAATTCCTTTATGTGAAAAAACACAAACAGGATCTCATTCCCGTATTAAAACAGGGTTGGGGCCATTCCAAAGTATTAGTTAAAGGATCTCAGCATTTAACCATGGCATATGAGCTGGAAGTGTCTGGATGCCAGCGATGATCTACTGCAGACTGCATTTAGCATCAGTTTACAAAAAATTAAAACCAATAATGCAAAAGCGAGATGTGCTTTTGGTGACCTTGGAAGTTAAAACTCACCCTGTTTTGTTTTCTAAAGCTAATTTTTCAGATACATTCAACAATTCCTTGTCCCATTGGATCATGAGGAATTTCAGTTTTATGTTCAATTCCAAATTCCTTGCAAAATTGTTCAAAGCTGTTTCCAGTGTATGCAGGCCCATTATCTGTCTTGCCAACTTTAGGCAGTCCCTTAGCAGTAAAAGCCTGTAAACAATGAACAATAACCTTTCTAGAAGTTTCTCCTCTTAAAGCAGTTGCAACTAGAAATCCTGAAAAGCTGTCAATAGTCATATGTGCTAAGAGAAAAACTCATATAGTTAAGTGGCTCCAACAAGGAAATGGAGAGAGCTTACATTAGCAGCTTGACAGAACATCTGAAAGCTCTACAACCAAATGAAACAAATACATCCAAGAGGAATACATGGCAGGGAATAAACAAATTCAAGGCCAAAATCAACAAAGTAGAAACAAAAAGAATTATACAAAGAATCAACAAAACCAAGAGTTGGTTCTTTGAGAAAATCAACAAGATAGATAAACACTTAGCAGACTAACAAGAAGGAATAGAGGAAACACGAAAATTAATAAAATTGGAATGAAAAGGGAGATATAACAACAGAAACTGCAGAAATTCCAAATATCATCAGATCCTACTACAAAAGCTTATACTCAACAAAATTGGGAAATCTGGATGAAATGGACAGTTGTGTACACACATGCCAGCTGCCAATGTTAAAACCTGATCAGATAAACCATCAAAATAGTCCCATAACACGTGAGGAAATAGATTCAGTTATTAACAGTCTTCCCAAAACACCACCATCACCACCACAACCACAACCACCACCACCACCACCACCAAAAACAACAACAACAACAACAACAACAACAACAACAACAACAAAAACACAGGACCAGATGTGTTTGTTGGGAATTCTATCAGTTCTTCAAAGAAGACCTACTACGGATACTTTTCAAACTATTCCACAAATCAGAAACCCGAGGTATCCTTCACAATTCATTATATGAAGCCACAGTATTGCTTATACATAAACCAAACAAAGATTAAACAAGGAAAGAGAATTCCAGACCAATTTCCCTTGAGAACAGTGATCCAAAACTACTCAATAAAATTCTCGCTGACCGAATCCAAGAACACATCAAAACAGTAATTCACCAGGATCAAATAGGCTTCATCACAGCAATGCAAGTGTGGTTCAATATATAGAAATCTTTCAATGTAATCCACTACATAAAGAAACTTGAAAAAAAATACCCCACAAGATCATTTAGTTAGATGCTGAGAAAGCATTTGACAAAATTCACTATCCCTTCATGTTAAAAGTCTTGGAATGATCAGGAATTCAAGGCCTATACCAAAACATAGTAAAAGCAATATACAGCAAACCAGAAGCCAACATCAAACTAAATAGAGGAAATTTGAAGTAATCCTACTAAAATTATGGTCCAGAAAATGTTGTCCACTCTTTCCCTATTTATTCAATATAGTACTTGAAGATCTATCTAGAGCATTTAGAGAACAAAAGGAGGTACAGTTTGTAACACTTGTCAAAATGTTACAAACTGGAAAGGAGGTAGTCAAAACATCACTATTTGCAGATGATATGATAGTATACTTATGCAACCCAATAAAACAACACTAGAGAACTCCTACAACTGAGAAACAATTTCTGCCATGTGGCTGGATGTAAAATTAACTCAATCAAATCAGTAGCCTTCCTCTACTCAAAGGATAAATAAGCTGAGAAAGAAAATAGGGTAATGACACCCTTTACCATAGTCACAAATAACATTACATATCTTGGTGTCACTCTAAGTATGCAAGTGAAAAATTTGTATGACAAGAATTTCAAGTCTCTGAAGAAAGAAATCAAAGCAGATCTCAGAATATGGAAAGATCTCTTTCATGATCATGGATTGGCAGAATTAAGGTAGTAAAAATGGCCACCTTGCCAAAAGCAAACTACAGATTCAGTGCACTCCCAGTCAAAACTATATAACCAAGACATGCAGAACATATTTATACCTTAAAAACCAGACAGAAACAAAAGTAAGATGGCTACACACATTAAATTATTTAAACCAGACCAAAGGCCTGGTGTGGAAGGCATTCTCTTGGGGACATGGGATTAGGAATATGATGAAAAATTGTGGGAGGGAGGTCTGGGAGGAAAGTAACAGCTGAACTGGGAAGTAATAAAAGTAAAATATAAAATGTAAAGAAATAAAGGATTACAAACCAAAAAAATTAAATTCATGGGTTCTATAAAATGAGGCTACACCTGGAGTAGCATCAAAGGGTGGGAGAGAATAATGGATTTGAATATTGCAAGTAGGAGGAGCCAAAGTGTGGGAGGGGCTTTGAATTCCAGGTTAGGAGAGATATATAAGGGCAGGTCTTCTAAGGAGAATTCAAAGACAGAGGACTGCGCAGGTTACAGGAAACCTCTTCATTCCTGGTGAATTGGTGAGTTGCATGAAATGTCTAAGGTTGCTATGTAAAGGGGATATCAAGTTGGGGAAAATTTGGGAGACAGTGGAGGAGGATTTTTGGTGATTTTTTTAGCCTGTATGGGTATTTGATTGGTGAAGTATAAAATATGCCCTGTATACATGCAGAAGATGTTATTTAAATTTAGTAGATGGTTCAAGTCTATCCCATAAATGTGAACAGTGCAGAGCAGTGATTTGCCCTGATCGGGGCACTCTATGGATGAGCTTTCAAGAGATCTCAAGGGGCTCTATTCTTCATTGTAAGCACAAGATTGAATCCTGGGCTGTTGAGAAAGCCTGGATCAATAGATAGTGAGGCCTGTCTATAGGACAAAGGAAAGAACTGACAATGGGATCTCAAGTGACCTTGGGACCAATTGAGGCTCCAGATTGCCTAGATAAGGCATAGTAGTGGCATTCTGACTCAAAAGTGTGACATCTTGGATGGTGTTTGGTTGAGCAGGCCCTCCTTCATCTAAAATCTGTAACCATTTTGGATGCATGGACTATACCTTTAATCCCAGGACTCGGAAACTAATGGCAAGTGGGTTTTTGTAATTGTGAGCCCTGGCTTGCATGTATAGTGTGAATCAGGAAGTCAGGGGCATGCACATGGAACCTGCCTCAGTCTCAGAAGAGAAAGTTTGGAGAAATAAATAGGTGTTAGTGGTGGCCGGAAACGTGCATGTCCTCTTGGCAGCAGGATGAGAAGAGACGCATTTTTTGAGATTGCTCCTAGAGAGTAAGGAAAATTTTTATTTTCTCAATGGAGCCCATGTTAGGAGGAAATCCTACAGGATGGCTCAGTTCTTTGTTACACACCTTTAGTCTTAGCCCTGCTTGGAAAATAACAGTTAGGCTGATCCTTCTGAATTCTGTTTCAGCCTTGTGTGTCTGTTTGACTCACATACAGCATAGTTCATTTAGCGAAACTCAGTCACAAAAGAAAAGAGTAAAAAAAAATTCTGTGATCTGGCCATATTTCCGTTAGATATTAAGTTGTGGCTACAGACTGGATGTTACAACAGGGTGTGTATAGCTGCTGGATTCTAGAGGATGAAAGGAGGAGCCTGTGGGAGGGTTCTTGATAGGGAGATTCAATTAAGGCTAAGTCCTTGGTATAGCACTTCAATATCAGGGGATCTGGCTTAGGTGTATGTGCCTTCTGACATCCAGAGTAATTAGATCATCAATGCTCTTGTATAGAATACGGGACTGGAAAGGGTCCATGGAAATGGGACATGTTCCATTGCCCTTGATTCTTTATTTTGTCACAGGGTGTCATACTGCAAGGAGGAGAAACTGGGATCATGTTTTTCCAATTATGATAATATTCCTTTGTTTAAAAAATATTTAATCTTTTTTACAATCCAGATTTTATCCCCCTTCTGGTCCTCCCACGGAAAGTTCCACATCCTGTAAGTCTAGTTTCCTTCTCAGGGAGAATGTCTTCAACCCACCCCCTACCTATAAGAACTCCCTGCCCACTTCGGGCCTCCAGTCTTTTTAGCGATAGGTACATCTTTTCTGAGGGAGTACAGTCCCACAGTTTTCTGCTGAGTATGTGTTGGGGGCCTCATATCAGCTGGTGTACGCTTAATTGGTGGTTGTCTAGTTTCTGAGAGATCTTGGGGGGTCCAGGTTAGTTGAGACTGCTGCTTTCTTTCTTCTATCTCTTGTATTCTCCTGGTAATGATTAATTATCCCAGATCTCATTCCTTGGTTTTCAATTTCCAGGGTTGCCTATATTTGTCTTTGTTATATCTACTTCCAATTCTAGGTCTTGGACTGCATTAATAAAAACTTTCACTTTTTTGATTGTATCTTCGTGTATTGCTTATAGGATTTATGTGTTTCCTCTCTAAGTGCTTCTACCTGTTCACTTGCGTTTTCTTATATTTCTTTATGTGAGTTATTCATATCTCTTTAAAAGGATTCTATTATCATTAAGATAAGATTTTAGGTCATCTTCCTGACTTTCAAGTGCATTTGTCTATCCAGGGCTTGCTGTGGTGGGAGTAGTAGTTTCTGATAATGCCAAAGTTTACTGGCTTCTCTTTCTCATGGTCTTGCTCTTGCCTCTTGTCATATGGTTATAGGGAGTTTTTTTCTGGTTGGGGTGTTTCTGTTTGGGAGTTTTCTTTTTTGTCCCTAGGTTGACTCAAGTCTCATGGTAGGCCAGTTGCCTTGGATGTGGCAAACCTCCTGTGGGATCTTCTGACTGTGGAACCTTCAGAGGGGCATGTACACTGGTGACTTGTTGCCCTGGTGGCCGTGTGTCTTCAGGGAGGCCTTCTTGAAGACCTTTGAATTGTGGGTTCTTTAGAGAGGCAGAGAAGCTGGAGATATGTTGCCCTGGCTGTGACACATCTACTGGGATGCCTTCATACTGTTTACTCTTGAGAGGATTTGTCAAGCTGTTGCCCTATGTTTCGCTGTTAACCAGGGAAGCATAAGTACTGTAGGTTTTGTTTCCCTGCATGCAAAAGAATTCCCGACAGGCTTTCAGACTGTCGATTCAGTTTCTCTGCATGCTGCAGTGCCCCTGGGAGGTCTTCTGACTTTGGTGTCAGTTGTCCATTTACTCTGTTTGCAGAATTCCTGGATTTGTGATTTGACTTTTGTGTCAGTTGCCCTGCATGCCACAGAAATCCTGTGAAGCCTTCAGGCTTTTATTTTCATGGGCAGAGGCAGACTAGCTAGTAGTCTGACCCAACAAAATTTCACAGCCAGAAGTGTAGGATATGGAAAATTTAAACATTGGAAATGAACATTCAATTGCCAGCTTACCTGGACTGGCAACCTCTTGTTAATACTGGAGCCAAGTGCATATTTATTTCAATACTGAGAATACTTGTAAGATTTGGAAACAGAGGCAGTTGTTCAGAAAGAATGAAGCTCCTGTCTGATTCCTGCTCTGTAACAGTCCAAACCAAATGCTGGGTAGGCAGGATGGGTAAATCAGTGCTCTCTGTAAGTTTTTTGACGTGTTTTCTTTTACTAGATTCTCCAGAACATATTCCAATAGGTTCGGAACACACATAGGGCTGAAGGTCCCTCCTTGTATCCAAAATTCCAAATGCCTTCAAGTGCACCCATAGAAACCAGACCCCAAAGGCTTCAAGAGACTGCAAGGAACTTACCCTTTCAAGTTTATTACAGTCCCATATTGACCCCAACAAATCCAATGCAATCAAGTCTTTCAGTCCCTGAAAGGGACCTACATCAGCAAGAGTTCCAAGGACCATCAAGAAAATCAGGTATCCAAATGCAACTAGATCGTGTACTGGGCCCAGGTTTACCTACTTTGAAAAAACCCTCAGGGCGTCTAAGTTATCAAATACATAATTGAAATTTTGTTTCCACGTTCTCATAGGATCTGTGGTACTGTCAGAGAAATATGGTGACCATCAATCTGGCCCTGTGACTTCAAGAAAGGTGCGGAAGGAACGCATTGTGTACTCCAAAAAACAAAAGCACCTGCTGCAAGAACATTTTGATAAGTGTCAGTACCCAAACCAGGATCAATGTGTGAAGCTGGCAGAGTTAGTTGGTGTGACAGCGAGGGACATCAAGGTCTGCCCCTCTCTTTTCCCTCAATCCAACAGCAAAAATCTACACTTTCCCATCAGAAACTTTAATTTTGTTCTTAAATGCTTAGGGCAGTGATGACAGTTTTAGGTGGTGGATATTTATGAATCAAATGCTGGGACTCAAATTTTTATCAACCTTGTAGCAATATAGAATAGCATTGTTTCCATGCAGGGTCTCAGAAATCTAATCACCAGAGCTCCTGCTAAAATACAGGACACACTGGCTCAATCTCCCCAGTCTTATGTTGTCTGGTCATACACAATCTACTTTATTATAATATCTTAGCCATCTTGAGTTTCCTGCTTCTTTGTTTCTGACATGTGAATCATTGCTACACAAACACCTTTTATCCAAAATCTTCACCTTGTGGTCCTGTTAGGGGACAACAGGCATTCTTCTGATATCTTCTTTCTTTTCCAGATCTGGTTTAAGAACAGCCGAGCTAAGTACAAGCGGATGGCTCTCCAGAATATTACAGAAGCTTTGCCAGAGACCAATGGAAGTTCAAAACCAGTTTTTGAATCAACCCACTTTCCTGGTTCCATACCTCTTGTTGCTGCTGAGAATGGAGAGCCCATGTGTTCAGGCACATTTAGTGAGGTTTCCATTCCCAAACTCAACTGCATCCAGGAATCTTCTCTGCATCATTATCAGGCCAGTGATGCAGACAGGTGTAGTCAGCAGGAAGATCTGCTTGTTGGCCATGCTCCCATTATAGATTGGGATTCTGGTCAATCAGCAGCAGTTGAAGCCCAGACTGATCTAGCAGTGACTGAATCTACAGATGTCCTAGAAGCTGCCACCCATTGCCCAGAGGAGGCTCAAGGTTCAGGTCCATCTGCAGAGGAACTCTGGCAAAGAATCCTTGACGACTTGGAGAAATCCGAGGACTGGCTTACTCCAGTGACTGAATCTACAGATGTCCTAGAAGCTGCCACCCATTGCCCAGAGGAGGCTCAAGGTTCAGGTCCATCTGCAGAGGAACTCTGGCAAAGAATCATTGACGACTTTGACATACCCGAGGACTGGCTTACTCCAGTGACTGAATCTACAGATGTCCTAGAAGCTGCCACCCATTGCCCAGAGGAGGCTCGAGGTTCAGGTCCATCTGCAGAGGAACTCTGGCAAAGAATCCTTGACGACTTTGACAAATCCGAGGACTGGCTTACTCTGGATTACACCCCAAATCCAACTTACTTCTCTCAGCTCCTTGACCATTCCAGACATTTATAGTCATGAAGAAGTGTGTTATGTACACCCTTCATCTCAGTATTTGTGGGAATTAACCAGGCCTTTCTGTAGACGTTGTGTACCACTGTGGTTTATATAGAGGGGTTGTTTCAAAGCAACTGTAAATATTCATTCTTCATTGTTACATTATGTTCTCATGAAATAAAAGGAGAAATAGTTCCTGAAAATTATTTTATTACATATATTATCCATTTACATTCCAGTCACTACTGCATATGTCCCACTGACCTATAGTTCTTCACCCAACACATTAGGTAAAGTTTTCCCCTAATATTTTTTAACGTTTTTTACCTTTATTACGATAGTATCACATACTATAATAGAATAGGAGATTAACTAATTCAGAAAGAAATAAATCAGGATAAAGTGTCCTTGCCATTTTTGTTTACATTAAGGATTCAGAAAGTGGAACAAATTAAGACGACTAGGTAAACACCTAAAACCATGCCAACTTAGCTAAAGTTACATAATATTAGGATTCAAACCCTAATTTAGATATTACCAAATTATTCTCTAAGTAAATAAGAGACCCAAAACGTTATTGAGTATAACAACTTAGACATGAAATATACAGCACTTTGTTTTCTCAGAAAGCAATAGGGCAGCTCTTAGGCATTTTCTTTGTACAGTGACTAGAAAATCTTGATATGACTAGGCACCTCAGCTTTACCAGTAAGCTGATCAGATATAGCATATAGCACTTTAATAGAGAGGTAACACTTCAGGTTTCAGAAGGCAGCAATAATTCTATTTTGGCTTTTATACTAAATGCTTATTATATTTAAGGTGACAATTGAAGCATATGATGTGAAGGTCATTAAGATTTAATGACAATCATTACAGTGTCTTGCAATGTACACACAACTGTATAATGCTTCTCTGGAATGAAAACAGTGTTGAATAATTGGATTTTACATACCCACACAGAGAAAACTTAAAAAATAACTATCAAAGGCAATGTACTATGCTGATGTACTAAATTCAAAGTATGCCACAGAACTGAAACACATGACTAACACCGTGCTTTGTTCTAGGAGAAAGCTGACCAGTTCTCAGGGAAAACTAAGCCTACACCATTTATCCTAATAACCATGGCTTATATAAACACATCAGGTTCCCAGTAAAGAACCAAATCTAGGAATGTAAGTAAAACTTTGAGTGTTTTACATCTCTAGAACCTGGCTAAGGCTACACATCTATCTTCAAATCAGAAGCTGATATGAAATAGAGTGAGGTTCCCAGCTATGATAGAAAATAGAAAGGCTTCCAAGCACCATATTCCCTCAGGTTCCAGGAAAGCATCATGTGAGAAATAGAGAAGTAGGCAAAGAGGAAAGCTGGAAACATTCAGCTGTGATGTGATTCACTGTACAAGGCATTTAAATTTAAGGACTGGAGTGAACCATCATGCTTTTCATAATGCTGGGAGCTATCCGTTTAATAATGTTCCCAGATAAAAGCAGGCATGATCGTGAGGGTAACCACAGTCCCAGCTTTTGACAGTCTATCTGCAGTCTGAGCATCCTTCAAGCCACTGACATTCTGTCCCTTGATCTCACAGATGTGGTTGTCAGTTAGAAGGCTATGACTGGTAGCAGAATTATTCTTCACGATGGATGAGATTTTAACACTTCTAACGATAAAGCAAATATCCAGGTGATGCACAGAGATAGCAGACACAAAGAAGTGTGGAGAAGCCAGAGAGCACAGCTAGGAGAATCCCTGTTGCTCAGAGGATCATGTCAAGTACTCCCAGGCAGGAAGCGTTTGGTTTCTATCTCCAGCTGGGGACGATCCTCTCCCACAGAGTGCCATATCCTGGTTAATCAGGGAGATAGCTAACCACACAGGAGTGCAGAGAGGTTTGAGAGCACAGGGAGGACCACCCCTGCTGCTCAGAGGAACCAGCCCAAAATCCTGAGAACACAGGTACCCAGGATCACCCTGGGACAGAAGACTTCTGATTTTTGTCTGCATCCAGATAAGATGCTGGGCCACAGAATTACATATAGAAATACCACCACAAGGAAGCTAGTCTTTCAGGAGTGCCTACCAATCTGTGTCCAAAGGTGAGGCCACCACCATTCTCAAATTTCTGGACAAAGTGGGACCTGCTAAGAACCATCAGGACACAGGAATCAAGAATCAGCTGGTGAAAGGATACTTTTGATTTCTTTATGTACACCTGAGCTCACACATTATCCCAGCTCTGCATACATAAACTCCTCCTAGAGAGAATGGGTCTCCCTGGAGTTCAGATACATAGGCTAGCAGGACAGTTAAACCACAGTCAGAGACATCAAGACCAGCTAGCACCAGAGATAACCAGATGGCAAAAATCAAATGCAAGAACACTGGCAACAAACCAAGTCAACATGGAACCATGCGAACCCAGGTCTCCCACAACAGCAAGTCCTGGATACCCCAACACACCAGAAAAACAAGATCTGGATTTAAAATTACAACTCATGATGCTGATATAGGACGTCAGAGAGGACATAAATAGTTCCCTTAAATACAAACAGGAGAACATTTGTCAATAGGTAGAAGCCCTTAAAGAGAAAACACAAAACTTTCTTAAGGAATTACAGGAAAACACACACACACACACACACACACACACACACACACACATACACAAACTAAAGAAACAAAAAAAACAGGTGAAGGAATTGAACAAAACCATACAGGATCTAATAGTGGAACTAGAAACAACAAAGAAATCACAAAGGGATACAACTCTGGAGATAGAAAACCTTGGTAAGAATTCAAGAGTCATAGATACAAGCATCAGCAACAGAATAGAAGAGTTAGATGAAGGAATCTCAGATGCTGAAGATACCATAGAAAGCATTGACTCAACCATCAAGGAAAATGCAAAATGCAGAAACCGTGTAACCCAAATCATTCAGGAAATCCAGACCACAATGAGAAGAGCAAACCTAAGGACTATAGGTATAGAGGAGCATAAAGATTTACAACTTAATTGACCAGTAAATAACTTCAACAAAATTGTAGAAGAAAACTTCCCTGACGTAAAGAGAGAGATGCCTGTGACCATTCAAGAAGCCTACAGAAATCCAAATAGACTGGACAAGAACAGATATGCACTTGACAAAGAAAGACCATTCAAACCTGTAATGGAAAGGAAAACTTATCAGAATTACGCCAGACTTCTCACCAGAGACCATGAAAACAAGGAGATCTTGTGCAGATCTCATACAGATCATAAGAGAAAACAAATGCTAGCCCAGACTACTATACCCACCAAAACTCTTATCACCATATATGGAAAAACTAAGATATTCCATGATAAAACAAAATTTGCCCAATATCTTTCCACAAATCCAGCCCTACAAAGGATAATATAAAATGCCAGCACAAGGAGGGAAACTACACCTTAGAAAAAGGAAGTAATAATCTTTCAACACATCCAAAAGAGGAGAAGCACTCAAACATAAAAATTACATCAAAAATAACCGGGAGCAACAATCACTTTTCCTTAATATCTCTTAATCTCAATGAACATAATTTACCAATAAAAACATAGACTAACAGACTGGATTTGAAAACAGGATCCAGCATTTTGCTACATAGAAATCTACCTCAGTGACAAAGACAGGCACTCCAAGCTACAGGACCACATATGTAGGGACCTTGGTCAGACCTATACAAACTGCCTGATTGTTGCTTCCATCTCTGTAAATCTCTGTAAGCCTAGCTTATTTGATCCGGTGGGCTGTGTTTTCTTGGTATTTTCAACTGCTCTAACTACTGCAGTCTTTTACCCGTTCTGTGGCGCTTCCGTGGCTCTGCCTATATTTCTGCCTATGTGCCTCTGCTTTAGGTCTCATTGGTTGCTGAATGGCAGGCATCAGATTAAAATTGGGCTAGCCAGTTCTCCAGGAGTATAACAATGAGCATAGCATAGTTATGCAAGGTTCCCATTGACAAACATAACAGAGTATCATTGATAGTGTCAGGGGTTGGTTCTTGCCCATAGGATGGTTTACAATTTGTGCTGGCAATTAATTGGAAATTGCCTCAGTTTCTCCTTCATCTTTGTCTAGGCAGTGTTTCCCATTAATAAATACATCCATTTTATGTTCTCAACACTACCTACCTCTCAACATTACCTGACAGTCACTACTCTATTCCCTTTCTCTCATAGGGTTTCCCCATGGGTCTACCTTGAACCTAATGCATCAAGTCTCTGCAGGATCAGGTGCATCCTCTCCTTTTGAGGCCACTCAAGGCAGCCTAGGTAGAAGAATGGCTCCAGAGACAGCCATTAACTTCCAATCTAGTTATTGGGGGACCCACATGAAGACTGAGGTGCACATCTGCTAAATATATTATGGGGGCCTAAGTTCAACCCATGTGTGTGTGTGTGTGTGTGTGTGTGTGTGTGTGTGTGTGGTCTTTTGTTGGCTACTGAGTCTGTGAGAGCTCCCAAGAGGGCTGGTCCCCAGGTTTTGCCATTCTTCTCCAACATCCACTCTGCTGATTTTATAGGTGTGTGCCAAATGAGTCTGTTACTCTCAGTTTCTTTTCCTAACTAATGTGCAGTTAATTTTTCTTTAAATAAAAGTACTTTCTTTTCTTTATTCGATATATTTTCATTTACATTTCAAATGATTTCCCCTTTTCTAGACCCTGAAACCCCGAAAGTCCCATCAGCCCCCTTCCCTCCCCCTGTTCTCCCCCCCCCACCCCTTCCCAATTCCCTGTTCTGGTTTGTGCTATAATGCTTGACTGAGTCTTTCCAGAACTGGGGGCCACTCCTCTGTTCTTCTTGTACCTCATTTGATGTGTGGATTATGTTTTTGGTATTCCAGTTTTCTAGGTTAATATCCACTTATTAGTGAGTGCATACCATGATTCATTTTTTGAGTCTGGGTTACCTCACTTAGTATGATGTTCTCCAGCTCCATCCATTTGCCTAAGAATTTCATGAATTCATTGTTTCTAATGGCTGAATAGTACTCCACTGTGTATATATACCACATTTTTTTGCATCCACTCTTCTGTTGAGGGATACCTGGGTTCTTTCCAGCTTCTGGCAATTATAAATAGGGCTGCTATGAACATAGTGGAACATGTATCCTTATTACATGCTGGGGAAATCTTCTGGGTATATGCCCAGGAGTGGTATAGCAGGATCTTCTGGAAGTGAGGTGCCCAGTTTTCTGAGGAACTGCCAGACTGATTTCTAGAGTGGTTGTACCAATTTGCAACCCCACAAGCAGTGGAGGAGTGTTCCTCTTTCTCCACATCCTCGCCTACATCTGCTTCTCCTGAATTTTTAATCTTAGCCATTCTTACTGGTGTAAGGTGAAATCTCAGGGTTGTTTTGATTTGCATTTATAAAAGTGCTTTCTTGAGTACAGTTTGATCTGTCTCTTTTATTTGAGACAGTTTTTTATTCTGTAACAGCCATGGTAGTCCTGTGACTTACTCTGTAGTCAAGGCTGGTCTGGAACTCACAGAGATCTACCTGCTTTGGTGTTCCAAGTGTTGGGCTTAAGGAGTGCACCACCATATCTAACTTGAATTTAATTGAATGTGATCTCTTCTACTACATACCATTGCAAAATATCAAAACTCTTAGCATTATGGAACTAGAGCTGGATTTAACTGAGGGTTACTTATTGTGGAGATGGAGTGATGGCTCAGTGAGTCAGAGCAATAGTTGCTTCATCAGGAAAGCCTGGTTTAGTTCCCAACCTCCACTATGTGGCTCAGAACCATCCATTGGGAATTGTATTCCTTTGGAGTCTTAGCCCTCCTTCTGTCTGTAGGGTTCCAGGCATGCTTGCACATTACTGACACGTGTTCATGTATACACCTACATTTACAACAAAAGAAAAGATTGCTTGTTGATCTTGATTCTTGAAATTTGGTTCCTAATTGGTCTGGAATCCCATACATGCTATAACTCCAGACGCAGGGGCTCTGAATCCCTTTTTGAGGCACAGGGACCGCACACATGAGACATGAACACTCACAGAAAACTGAACAAAATGCAAATGAACTTGTAGAAAATGAATTAAGTTGGGTGTGGTAGGGCTCACTTTTGTTGTTGTTGTTTTTTGAGACAGTTTTTCTCTGTGTAGCTCTGGCTGCCCTGGAACTCAGTCTTTAGACCAGACTGGCCTGGAACTGAGAAATCTGCCTGCCTCTGCCTTCCAAGTTTTGGGAATAAAGGAGTGCACCACCCCCGTCAGGCTGGAAGGGCTCACTTTTAATGCCATGAATTGTGATGGAAGGATTCTATTCTCCAGGGCATCCTGTTCTTTGTTCCCAAAGCCTGTTTAGAAAAATTAATCCAGGAGTGGTGTTACATGCCTTTATGGTCAGTATTTGGAGGCAGAGTCAAACTCTGAGTGAGTTTGAGACTATTCCAGAATATCCAGTGATATGAAGAGTGATGATGTCACCCGAAGTAAATATTCATTAGGTAGCATTAAATCAGATTGTAGGTAAAATAGTGTTAATTATTTTCTGAAAGGAATTTTTATAATTACTCTTGGCAGAACAGCTAGTACAATGACAGTTGTTTTGTTTTTCCATTACAAAGATTTATTCATCTTATTTTATTTTGGATTTTTTTGTTTTGTTTTTGGAGACAGGGTTTCTCTGTGTAACACTGGCTGTCCTGGCAATCAATCTGTAGACCAGGCTGGCCTTGAATTAAGAAATCTCTCTGCCTCTGGCTCCCAAGTGCTGGGATTGAAGGCATGTGCCACCACCTCCTGGCATTATTTTTGATTTCTTAACATAGGGCCTTTGTACGTAGTTCTAACTCTCCTGGAAGTGCTTATGTAAACAAGACTGCCTTCCACAAATGGAGATCCTCATCCATTTGCTTTGCAGGTAATGGGATTGAAAGGCTCTGTTATGATGCCCAGCCTTACTTCATTTTTACATGTTGTACTGGATGGGTTAGTGTGTGAACTTGACACATTCTTTCACAGAGAAAGGAGCTTCAGTTGGGGAAATGCCTCCATGAGATTCAGCTGTGGGGTATTTTCTCAATTAGTGATCAAGGGGAGAGGGCCCCTCCTGGGTGGTACACTCATTTAATCCCTGTCATTGGGAGGCAGAGGCAGGCAGATTGCTGAGTTTTCTGAGGCCACCCAGGTTTGCAGGGTAGGTTCCAGGACTGCCAGGGCTACACAGAGAAACCCTGTCACAAACAAACAAACAAACAAACAAACAAACAAGTAGTCCATAATCATAATCTTCCTTATAAAGCCAAAGTGTCCAAGTCCTTCCCTTAATCCAGCCTTCTCTAACATTTTTTCCAGACACTGGAATTGGGTTACAGAGAAAACTAACCAAGGATGCTACTCCTTTCCAGGTTCCAGACAGCTCAGCTTTGGCACAACTGAAACCCTGAAGAAACAATGTCCATTGCCGTTATAACTAGAACTAGATAGGCCAGAACCTGTTGAAATCCTAGCAACTGTAATTAAATCTCTTTGGGGCTTCCAGTAAACATTCCTTGTGGTCTCACATTTCCAAACAGCACAGAAAATAATCTTCTGCACCACCCAACTATGACCATGGGATCTAGTCCTGCCATCTCAAGGACACATGTGAAAAGAACAAATGCTTAAATGGTCTCTAAGCACTGGATGTCTACATCCCACCTTTCAGATAAAACCTTCACATGACCAAGGATTTGTGGAGCAGGACTCTTTTCCATCATACTCAAGTGAACCTCCAAGGGGTAATTGCTTAGTTAAGTGCCTAAACTGGGAGCTGACAAAGATCCAAACAAGATCAAGCCTCCTTGTGTAAGGAGGGTGGCTTTGAGAATTGATAGAAAACACCTGCTATCCAGTAAGGGCAAAGACTACACTTCAGGTTAATTTAGATGGCTCATAGGGATCCTGAGATGCCTTCATCATTAGTATCATAATCATTAGAAGGCTCAGGATCTGTGTCCACTTGGCGAAACAATCTTTTCAGTAGTCATTGATCTCCAATTCCTTTATGTGAAAAAACACAAACAGGATCTCATTCCCGTATTAAAACAGGGTTGGGGCCATTCCAAAGTATTAGTTAAAGGATCTCAACATTTAACCATGGCATATGAGCTGGAAGTGTCTGGATGCCAGCGATGATCTGCTGCAGACTGACCTTTAGCATCAGTTTACAAAACAATAAAACAAATAATGCAAAAGCGAGATGTGCTTTTGGTGACCTTGGAAGTTAAAACTCACCCTGTTTTGTTTTCTAAAGCTAATTTTTCAGATACATTCAACAATTCTTTGTCCCATTGGATCATGAGGAATTTCAGTTTTATGTTCAATTCCAAATTCCTTGCAAAATTGTTCAAAGCTGTTTCCAGTGTATGCAGGCCCATTATCTGTCTTGCCAACTTTAGGCAGTCCCTTAGCAGTAAAAGCCTGTAAACAATGAACAATAACCTTTCTAGAAGGTGCTCCTCTTAAAGCAGTTGCAACTAGAAATCCTGAAAAGCTGTCAATAGTCAAATGTGCTAAGAGAAAAACTCATATAGTTAAGTGCCTCCAACAAGGAAATGGAGAGAGCTTACATTAGCAGCTTGACAGAACATCTGAAAGCTCTACAACCAAATGAAACAAATACATCCAAGAGGAATACATGGCAGGGAATAAACAAATTCAAGGCCAAAATCAACAAAGTAGAAACAAAAAGAATTATACAAAGAATCAACAAAACCAAGAGTTGGTTCTTTGAGAAAATCAACAAGATAGATAAACACTTAGCAGACTAACAAGAAGGAATACAGGAAACACGCAAATTAATAAAATTGGAATGAAAAGGGAGATATAACAACAGAAACTGCAGAAATTCCAAATATCATCAGATCCTACTACAAAATCTTATACTCAACAAAATTGGGAAATCTGGATGAAATGGACAGTTTTGTAGACACATGCCAGCTGCCAATGTTAAAACCTGATCAGATAAACCATCAAAATAGTCCCATAACACGTGAGGAAATAGATTCAGTTATTAACAGTCTTCCCAAAACACCACCATCACCACCACAACCACAACCACCACCACCACCACCACCACCAAAAACAACAACAACAACAACAACAACAACAACAACAACAACAACAACAACAAAAACACAGGACCAGATGTGTTTGTTGGGAATTCTATCAGTTCTTCAAAGAAGACCTACTACGGATACTTTTCAAACTATTCCACAAATCAGAAACCCGAGGTATCCTTCACAATTCATTATATGAAGCCACAGTATTGCTTATACATAAACCAAACAAAGATTAAACAAGGAAAGAGAATTCCAGACCAATTTCCCTTGAGAACAGTGATCCAAAACTACTCAATAAAATTCTTGCTGACCGAATCCAAGAACACATCAAAACAGTAATTCACCAGGATCAAATAGGCTTCATCACAGCAATGCAAGTGTGGTTCAATATATAGAAATCTTTCAATGTAATCCACTACATAAAGAAACTCGAAAAAAAAATACCCCACAAGATCATTTAGTTAGATGCTGAGAAAGCATTTGACAAAATTCACTATCCCTTCATGTTAAAAGTCTTGTAATGATCAGGAATTCAAGGCCTATACCAAAACATAGTAAAAGCAATATACAGCAAACCAGAAGCCAACATCAAACTAAATAGAGGAAATTTGAAGTAATCCTACTAAAATTATGGTCCAGAAAATGTTGCCCACTCTTTCCCTATTTATTCAATATAGTACTTGAAGATCTATCTAGAGCATTTAGAGAACAAAAGGAGGTACAGTTTGTAACACTTGTCAAAATGTTACAAACTGGAAAGGAGGTAGTCAAAACATCACTATTTGCAGATGATATGATAGTATACTTATGCAACCCAATAAAACAACACTAGAGAACTCCTACAACTGAGAAACAATTTCTGCCATGTGGCTGGATGTAAAATTAACTCAATCAAATCAGTAGCCTTCCTCTACTCAGAGGATAAATAAGCTGAGAAAGAAAATAGGGTAATGACACCCTTTACCATAGTCACAAATAACATTACATATCTTGGTGTCACTCTAAGTATGCAAGTGAAAAATTTGTATGACAAGAATTTCAAGTCTCTGAAGAAAGAAATCAAAGCAGATCTCAGAATACGGAAAGATCTCTTTCATGATCATGGATTGGCAGAATTAAGGTAGTAAAAATGGCCACCTTGCCAAAAGCAAACTACAGATTCAATGCACTCCCAGTCAAAACTATATAACCAAGACATGCAGAACATATTTATACCTTAAAAACCAGACAGAAACAAAAGTAAGATGGCTACACACATTAAATTATTTAAACCAGACCAAAGGCCTGGTGTGGAAGGCATTTTCTTGGAGACATGGGATTAGGAATGTGATGAAAAATTGTGGGAGGGAGGTCTGGGAGGAAAGTAACAGCTGAACTGGGAAGTAATAAAAGTAAAATATAAAATGTAAAGAAATAAAGGATTACAAACCAAAAAATTTAAAATCATGGGTTTTATAAAATGAGGCTACCCCTGGAGTAGCATCAAAGGGTGGGAGAGAATAATGGATTTGAATATTGCAAGTAGGAGGAGCCAAAGGGTGGGAGGGGCTTTGAATTCCAGGTTAGGAGAGATATATAAGGGCAGGTCTTCTCAGGAGAATTCAAAGACAGAGGACTGCGCAGGTTACAGGAAACCTCTTCATTCCTGGTGAATTGGTGAGTTGCATGAAATGTCTAAGGTTGCCATGTAAAGGGGATATCATGTTGCAGAAAGCATGGGAGACAGTGGAGGAGGATTTTTGGTAATTTTTTAGCCTGTATGGGTGTTTGATTGGTCAAGTATAAAATATGCCCTGTATACATGCAGATGTTATTTAAATTTAGTAGATGTTTCAAGTCTATCCCATAACGGTGAACAGTGCAGAGCAGTGATTTGCCCTGATCGGGGCACTCTATGAATGAGCTTTCAAGAGACCTCAAGGGGCTTTATTCTTCATTCTAAGCACATGATTAAATCCTGGGATGTTCAGAAAGCCTGAATCAATAGATAGTGAGGCCTGTCTATAGGACAAAGGAAAGAACTGACAATGGGATCTCAAGTGACCTTGGGACCAATTGAGGCTCCAGATTGCCTAGATAAGGCATAGTAGTGGCATTCTGACTCAAAAGTGTGACATCTTGGATGGTGTTTGGCTGAGCAGGCCTTCCTTCATCTAAAATCTGTAACCATTTTGGATGCATGGACCACACCTTTAATCCCAGGACTCGAAAACTAATGGCAAGTGGGTTTTTGTAATTGTGAGCCCTGGCTTGCATGTATAGTGTGAATCAGGAAGTCAGGGGCATGCACATGGAACCTGCCTCAGTCTCAGAAGAGAAACTTTGGAGAAATAAATAGGTGTTAGTGGTGGCCGGAAACGTGCATGTCCTCTTGGCAGCAGGATGAGAAGAGACGCATTTTTTGAGATTGCTCCTAGAGAGTAAGGAAAATTTTTATTTTCTCGATGGAGCCCATGTTAGGAGGAAATCCTACAGGATGGCTCAGTTCTTTGTTACACACCTTTAGTCTTAGCCCTGCTTGGGAAGTAACAGTTAGGCTGATCCTTCTGAATTCTGTTTCAGCCTTGTGTTCTGTTTGACTCACATACAGCATAGTTCATTTAGCGAAACTCAGTCACAAAAGAAAAGAGTACAAAAAAAGTCTGTGATCTGGCCATATTTCCGTTAGATATTAAGTTGTGGCTACAGACTGGATGTTACAACAGGGTGTGTATAGCTGCTGGATTCTAGAGGATGAAAGGAGGAGCCTGTGGGGGGGTTCTTGATAGGGAGATTCAATTAAGGCTAAGTCCTTGGTATAGCACTTCAATATCAGGGGATCTGGCTTAGGTGTATGTGCCTTCTGACATCCAGAGTAATTAGATCATCAATGCTCTTGTTTAGAATACGGGAGTGGAAAGGGTCCATGGAAATGGGACATGTTCCATTGCCCTTGATTCTTTATTTTGTCACAGGGTGTCATACTGCAAGGAGGAGAAACTGGGATCATGTTTTTCCAATTATGATAATATTCCTTTGTTTAAAAAATATTTAATCTTTTTTACAATCCAGATTTTATCCCCCTTCTGGTCCTCCCACGGAAAGTTCCACATCCTGTAAGTCTAGTTTCCTTCTCAGGGAGAATGTCTTCACCCCACCCCCTACCTATAAGAACTCCCTGCCCACTTCGGGCCCCCAGTCTTTTTAGGGATAGGTACATCTTTTCTGAGGGAGTACAGTCCCACAGTTTTCTGCTGAGTATGTGTTGGGGGCCTCATATCAGCTGGTGTACGCTTAATTGGTGGTTGTCTAGTTTCTGAGAGATCTTGGGGGGTCCAGTTTAGTTGAGACTGCTGCTTTCTTTCTTCTATCTCTTGTATTCTCCTGGTAATGATTAATTATCCCAGATCTCATTCCTTGGTTTTCAATTTCCAGGGTTGCCTATATTTGTCTTTGTTATATCTACTTCCAATTCTAGGTCTTGGACTGCATTAATAAAAACTTTCACTTTTTTGATTGTATCTTCCTGTATTGCTTATGGGATTTATGTGTTTCCTCTTTAAGTGCTTCTACCTGTTCACTTGCGTTTTCTTATATTTCTTTATGTGAGTTATTTATATCTCTTTAAAAGGATTCTATTATCTTAATGAGATAAGATTTTAGGTCATCTTCCTGACTTTCAAGTGCATTTGTCTATCTAGGGCTTGCTGTGGTGGGAGAAGTAGTTTCTTATAATGCCAAAGTTTACTGGCTTCTGTTTCTCATGGTCTTGCTCTTGCCTCTTGTCATATGGTTATAGGGAGTTTTTTTCTGGTTGGGGTGTTTCTGTTTGGGAGTTGTCTTTTTTGTCCCTCAAGTCTCATGGTAGGCCAGTTGCCTTGGATGTGGCAAACCTCCTGTGGGATCTTCTGACTGTGGAACCTTCAGAGGGGCATGTACACTGGTGACTTGTTGCCCTGGTGGCAGTGTGTCTTCAGGGAGGCCTTCTTGAAGACCGTTGAATTGTGGGTTCTTTAGAGGGGCAGAGAAGCTGGAGATATGTTGCCCTGGCTGTGACACATCTACTGGGATGCCTTCTTACTGTTTACTCTTGAGAGGATTTGTCAAGCTGTTGCCCTATGTTTAGCTGTTAACCAGGGAAACATAAGTACTGTAGGTTTTGTTTCCCTGCAGGCAAAAGAATTCCAGAGAGGCTTTCAGACTGTCGATTCAGTTTCTCTGCATGCTGCAGTGCCCCTGGGAGGTCTTCAGACTTTGGTGTCAGTTGTCCATTTACTCTGTTTGCAGAATTCCTGGGTTTGTGATTTGACTTTTGTGTCAGTTGCCCTGCATGCCACAGAAATCCTGTGAAGCCTTCAGGCTTTTATTTTCATGGGCAGAGGCAGACTAGCTAGTAGTCTGTCCCAACAAAATTTCACAGCCAGAAGTGTAGGATATGAAAAATTTAAACATTGGAAATGAACATTCAATTGCCAGCTTACCTGGACTGGCAACCTCTTGTTAATACTGGAGCCAAGTGCATATTTATTTCAATACTGAGAATACTTGTAAGATTTAGAAACAGAGGCAGTTGTTCAGAAAGAATGAAGCTCCTGTCTGAGTCCTGCTCTGTAACAGTCCAAACCAAATGCTGGGTAGGCAGGATGGGTAAATCAGTGCTCTCTGTACGTTTTTTGACGTGTTTTCTTTTACTAGATTCTCCCGAACATATTCCAATAGGTTCGGAACACACATAGGGCTGAAGGTCCCTCCTTGTATCCAAAATTCCAAATGCCTTCAAGTGCACCCATAGAAACCAGACCCCAAAGGCTTCAAGAGACTGCAAGGAACTTACCCTTTCAAGTTTATTACAGTCCCATATTGACCCCAACAAATCCAATGCAATCAAGTCTTTCAGTCCCTGAAAGGGACCTACATCAGCAAGAGTTCCAAGGACCATCAAGAAAATCAGGTATCCAAATGCAACTAGATCCTGTACTGGGCCCAGGTTTACCTACTTTGAAAAAACCCTCAGGGCGTCTAAGTTATCAAATACATAATTGAAATCTTGTTTCCATGTTCTCATAGGATCTGTGGTACTGTCAGAGAAATATGGTGACGATCAATCTGGCCCTGTGACTTCAAGAAAGGGGCGGAAGGAACGCATTGTGTACTCTGAAAAACAAAAGCACCTGCTGCAAGAACATTTTGATAAGTGTCAGTACCCAAACCAGGATCAATGTGTGAAGCTGGCAGAGTTAGTTGGTGTGACAGCGAGGGACATCAAGGTCTGCCCCTCTCTTTTCCCTCAATCCAACAGCAAAAATCTACACTTTCCCATCAGAAACTTTAATTTTGTTCTTAAATGCTTAGGGCAGTGATGACAGTTTTAGGTGATGGATATTTATGAATCAAATGCTGGGACTCAAATTTTTATCAACCTGGTAGCAATATTGAATAGCATTGTTTCCATGCAGGGTCTCAGAAACCTAATCATCAGAGCTCCTGCTAAAATACAGGACACACTGGCTCAATCTCCCCAGTCTTATGTTGTCTGGTCATACACAATCTACTTTATTATAATATCTTAGCCATCTTGAGTTTCCTGCTTCTTTGTTTCTGACATGTGAATCATTGCTATCCAAACACCTTTTATCCAAAATCTTCACTTTGTGGTCCTGTTAGGGGACAACAGGCATTCTTCTGATATCTTCTTTCTTTTCCAGATCTGGTTTAAGAACAGCCGAGCTAAGTACAAGCGGATGGCTCTCCAGAATATTACAGAAGCTTTGCCAGAGACCAATGGAAGTTCAAAACCAGTTTTTGAATCAACCCACTTTCCTGGTTCCATACCTCTTGTTGCTGCTGAGAATGGAGAGCCCATGTGTTCAGGCACATTTAGTGAGGTTTCCATTCCCAAACTCAACTGCATCCAGGAATCTTCTCTGCATCATTATCAGGCCAGTGATGCAGACAGGTGTAGTCAGCAGGAAGATCTGCTTGTTGGCCATGCTCCCATTATAGATTGGGATTCTGGTCAATCAGCAGCAGTTGAAGCCCAGACTGATCTAGCAGTGACTGAATCTACAGATGTCCTAGAAGCTGCCTCCCATTGCCCAGAGGAGGCTCAAGGTTCAGGTCCATCTGCAGAGGAACTCTGGCAAAGAATCCTTGACGACTTGGAGAAATCCGAGGACTGGCTTACTCCAGTGACTGAATCTACAGATGTCCTAGAAGCTGCCACCCATTGCCCAGAGGAGGCTCAAGGTTCAGGTCCATCTGCAGAGGAACTCTGGCAAAGAATCATTGACGACTTTGACATACCCGAGGACTGGCTTACTCCAGTGACTGAATCTACAGATGTCCTAGAAGCTGCCACCCATTGCCCAGAAAAGGCTCGAGGTTCAGGTCCATCTGCAGAGGAACTCTGGCAAAGAATCCTTGACGACTTTGACAAATCCGAGGACTGGCTTACTCTGGATTACACCCCAAATCCAACTTACTTCTCTCAGCTCCTTGACCATTCCAGACATTTATAGTCATGAAGAAGTGTGTTATGTACACCCTTCATCTCAGTATTTGTGGGAATTAACCAGGCCTTTCTGTAGACGTTGTGTACCACTGTGGTTTATATAGAGGGGTTGTTTCAAAGCAACTGTAAATATTCATTCTTCATTGTTACATTATGTTCTCATGAAATAAAAGGAGAAATAATTCCTGAAAATTATTTTATTACATATATTATCCATTTACATTCCAGTCACTACTGCATATGTCCCACTGACCTATAGTTCTTCACCCAACACATTAGGTAAAGTTTTCCCCTAATATTTTTTAACGTTTTTTACCTTTATTATGATAGTATCACATGCTATAATAGAATAGGAGATTAACTAATTCAGAAAGAAATAAATCAGGATAAAGTGTCCTTGCCATTTTTGTTTACATTAAGGATTCAGAAAGTGGAACAAATTAAGACGACTAGGTAAACACCTAAAACCATGCCAACTTAGCTAAAGTTACATAATATTAGGATTCAAACCCTAATTTAGATATTACCAAATTATTCTCTAAGTAAATAAGAGACCCAAAACGTTATTGAGTCTAACAACTTACACATGAAATATACAGCACTTTGTTTTCTCAGAAAGCAATAGGGTAGCTCTTAGGCATTTTCTTTGTACAGTGACTAGAAAATCTTGATATGACTAGGCACCTCAGCTTTACCAGTAAGCTGATCAGATATAGCATATAGCAGTTTAATAGAGAGGTAACACTTCAGGTTTCAGAAGGCAGCAACAATTCTATTTTGACTTTTATACTAAATGCTTATTATATTTAAGGTGACAATTGAAGCATATGATGTGAAGGTCATTAAGATTTAATGACAATCATTACAGTGTCTTGCAATGTACACACAACTGTATAATGCTTCTCTGGAATGAAAACAGTGTTGAATAATTGGATTTTACATACCCACACAGAGAAAACTTAAAAAATAGACCTACTACGGATACTTTTCAAACTATTCCACAAATCAGAAAGCCGAGGTATACTTAACAATTCATTATATGAAGCCACAGTAATGCTTATACATAAACCAAACAAAGACCAAACAAGGAAAGAGGATTCCAGACCAATTTCCCCTGAGATCATTGATGCAAAACTACTCAATAAAATTCTTGCTGACCGAATCCAAGAACACATCAAAACAGTAATTCACCTGGATCAAATCGGCTTCATCCCAGCGTTGCAGGGGTGGTTCAATATATGGAAATCTTTCAATGTAATCCACTACATAAACAAACTCGGAAAAAAAAAAAAAAACCTCCACAAGATCATTTAGTTAGACGGTGAGAAAGCATTTGACAAAATTTACTATCCCTTCATGTTAAAAGTCTTGGAATGATCAGGAATTCAAGTCCTATACCAAAACATAATAAAAGCAATATACAGCAAACCAGAAGCCAACATCAAACTAAATGGAGAAAATCTGAAGTAATCCCACTAAAATTATGGTCCAGAAAATGTTGCCCACTCTCTCCCTATTTATTCAATATAGTACTTGAAGATCTTGCTAGAGCATTTAGAGAACAAAAGGAGGTACAGTTTGTAACACTTGTCAAAGTGTTACAAACTGGAAAGGAGGTAGTTAAAACATCACTATTTGCAGATGATATGATAGTATACTTATGCAACCCAATAAAACAACACTAGAGAACTGCTACAACTGAGAAACAATTTCTGCCATGTGGCTGGATGTAAAATTAACTCAATCAAATCAGTAGCCTTCTTCTACTCAAAGGATAAACAAGCTGAGAAAGAAAATAGGGAAATGACACCCTTTACCATAGTCACAAATAACATTACATATCTTTGTGTGACTCTAACTTTGCAAGTGAAAAATTTGTATGACAAGAATTTCAAGTCTCTGAAGAAAGAAATTGAAGCAGATCTCAGAAGATGGAAAGATCTCTCTCATGATCATGGATTGGCAGAATTAATGTAGTAAAAATGGCCACCTTGCCAAAAGCAAACTACAGATTCAATGCAATGTCAGTTAAAACTATATAACTGAGACATGCAGAACATATTTATACCTTAAAAACCAGACAGAAACAAAAGTAAGATGGCTGCACACATTTAGTTATTTAAACCAGACCAAAGGCCTGGTGTGGAAGGCATTCTCTTGGAGACATGGGATGAGGAATGTGATGAAAAATTGTGGGAGGGAGGTCTGGGAGGAAAGTAACAGCTGGACTGTGAAGTAATAAAAGTAAAATATAAAATGTAAAGAAATAAAGGATTACAAACCAAAAAATTTAAATTCATGGGTTCTATAAGATGAGGCTACACCTGGAGTAGCATCAAAGGGTGGGAGAGAATAATGGATTTGAATATTGCAAGTTGGAGGAGCCAAAGGGTGGGAGGGGCTTTGAAATCTAGGTTTGGAAAGATATATAAGGGCGACAGAAGCCACATCAGAACTCTGCCCCCTGCCAGTCAGTTACCAGGGTTTCCATATTGGTTTTCGGTCGCCAGAGAAATCAGACTGAGGTACGCAAATATAACCCGAGACCAACATTGCGGGGGTCTAAGCCCGATGGGCGTTGGCCTGCACCCAGGCCCTGGGCTGATCGGGGGTCCCCCGTGGTGCAAACCTGGCCAGGAGGTTTTTTTCCTCTCGGGCTGGTGCGCGCACCACCACCATTTTGCCTAAGGGAAGCCAGGGTGACCTAGCAGGCAAAACCAAACCGGCTAACAGGCATAGCCCGAGGCGGACATAGCAGGGGTCTCAGACGGTCAGGCCCCGGACTGCCCCCAGGTCCTGGGCTGCTCGGTGGGCCATCTGTGTGCCGACCCAGCCAGGAGCTTGTTTGCCTGGGCCTGCGCGCACCACCGCCATTTTGCCTACGGGAAGCCAGAGAGACCTAGCAGGCAAAACCAAACCGGCTAACAGGCATAGCCCGAGGCGGACATAGCAGGGGTCTCAGACGGTCAGGCCCCGGACTGCCCCCAGGCCCTGGGCTGCTCGTTGGGCCATCTGTGTGCTGACCCAGCCAGGAGGTTGTTAGCCCAGCAGACTCTCCCAGCACTCTCAGGGAACTCGTGCACGCCAACATCCTAGCCACCTGACACACCCAATTAACACCCACAGCTGAGGGGAACTTTGCACCGACATTGGCCTGCCAGGCTTTTGCCTAGACTCAGGGCCTGAGCAGCTAGGCTAGCCTTTTGTGCACCAACCCGGTTGGGAGTTCTGCTGCCCAGATCAGCCTGGGCAGCAGCACCACATCTCCAAGTCCTGCAAGTGGCTAGCTGGGTTTCCGGGCAGCCAGCTGGGAGAAGTCAGTGTGCTCCAGTGAATCCAGCGGGCCCCAGCTGGAGCCTTTGGGTGCCTGCTTTGGGATCTGAACAGCCTGGGCAGCAGCACCCTGTCTACAAGCAGCGCAGGAGGTAAGCTGTGCACCAGAGGCCAACTGGGAAGGGGCATCTTGCACTGGTGAGTCCAGCACTGACAAGAAAAACTAAAACCAGTGAGAACTAGATGGCAAAAGGCAAACGCAGGAACGTCACTAACAGAAATCAAGGCAATATGGCAACATCTGAACCCAATTCTCCTCTACCAACATGTCCTGGATACCCCATCACACCAGTAAAACAAGATTTGGATTTAAAATCACTGGTCATGATGCTGGTACAGGAACACATGAAGGACATACTTAAAGAAATTCAGGAGAAAATGGATCAAAAGTTAGAAGCCCTTGCAAGGGAAACACAAAAATCATTGAAAGAAATCCAGGAGAATACAAAAGCCAACAAGGAGGAAATGCAAAAAACACTTAAAGAAATACAGGAGAACTTTGGTCAACAGGCTGAGGTCATGAAAGACGAAACACAAAAATCTCTTAAAGAAATACAGGAGAACTTTGGACAACAGGCTGAGCTCATGAAAGAGGAAACACAAAAATCTCTTAAAGAATTACAGGAAAACACAAACATGCAAGTGAAGGAGCTAAGCAAAACCATCCAGGATCTAAAATCAGAAGTAGAAACAACTAAGAAAACTCAAAGGGAGACAACTTTGGAGATAGAAAGCCTTGGGAAGAAATCAGGGGACAGAGATGCAAATATCAACAACAGAATACAAGAGATAGAAGAAAGAATCTCAGATGCTGAAGATTCCATAGAAACCATGGACTCAATAGTTAAAGAAAATGCAAAATGCAAAAAGCTTGTAACCCAAAATATCCAGGAAATCCAGGACACAATGAGAAGACCAAACCTAAGGATTATAGGCATAGATGAGAGTGAAGATTTACAACTTAAAGGGCTAGCAAATATCTTCAATAAAATTATGGAAGAAATCTTCCCTAACCTAAAGAGAGAGATGCCCATGAATATACAAGAAGCCTACAGAACTCCAAACAGACTGGACCAGAACAGAAATACTTCCCGTCACATAATAATCAAAACACCAAATGTTCTAAACAAAAAAGAATACTAAAGGCAGTAAGAGAAAAAGGCCAAGTAACATATAAAGGAAGACCTATCAGAATCACAGCAGACTTTTCACCTGAGACTATGAAGGCTAGAAGGTCCTGGGCAGATCTCATGCAGACTCTAAGAGAACACAAATGTCAACCAAAATTACTATATCCAGCAAAACTCTCAATCACCATAGATGGAGAAACTAAGATATTTCATGACAAAACCAAGTTTACCCAATATCTATCCTCAAACCCGGCCCTAAAAAGGATAATAGGAGGACAACACCAATAAAAGGAGGGAAACTTCACCCTGGAAAAAGCAAGATAGTAACCTTTCATCAAACCCAAAAGAAGTTAAGCATTCAAATTTAAAAAATAACGTCAAAAATGATAGGAAGTAACAATCACTATTCCTTAATATCTCTTAACATCAATGGACTTAATGCCCCAATAAAAAGACACAGACTAACTGAATGGATACGTAAACAGGACCCTACATTTTGCTGCTTACAGGAAACACACCTCAGGGTCAAAGACAAACACTACCTTAGAGTAAAAGGCTGGAAGACAATTTTACAAGCAAATGGTCTCAGGAAACAAGCTGGAGTAGCCATTTTAATATCAGATAAAATTGACTTTCAACCCAGTCATTAAAAGAGACCCTGAGGGACACTTCTTGCTGGTCAAAGGAAAAATACAAAAAGAAGAACTGTCAATCTTGAACATCTATGCCCCAAATGCAAGGGCACCCTCTTTCGTAAAAGAAACTTTATTAAAACTAAAAGCACACATTGCACCTAACACAATAATTGTGGGTGACTTCAACACTGCACTTTCCTCAATGGACCGATCAGGAAAACAGAAACTAAATAGGGACACAATGAAACTAATTGAAGCTTTGGACCAATTAGATTTAACAGATATATATAGAACATTCTATCCTAAAACAAAAGAATATCCCTTTTTCTCAGCACCTCATGGTACCTTCTCCAAAATCGACCATATAATTGGTCACAAGACAGACCTCAACAAATATAAGAAGATAGAACTAATCCCATGCCTCCTATCTGATCACTATGGAGTAAAAGTGGTCTTCAATAGCAACAGAAACAACAGAAAACCCACATACACGTGGAAACTGAACAACACTCTACTCAATGATACCTTGGTCAAGGAAGAAATAAAGAAAGAAATTAAAGACTTTTTAGAACACAATGAAAATGAAAACACAACATACCCAAATCTATGGGACACAATGAAAGCAGTGCTAAGAGGAAAACTCATAGCCCTGAGTGCCTCTAAAAAGAAAATGGAGAGAGCATACATTACCAGCTTAATGACACACCTGAAAGCCCTAGAACAAAAAGAAGCTATTTCACCCAGGAGGAGTAGAAGGCAGGAAATCATCAAACTCAGGGCCGAAATCAATCAAGTAGAAACAAAGAGAACCATACAAAAAATCAACAAAACCAGGAGCTGGTTCTTTGAGAAAATCAACAAGATAGATAAACCCTTAGCCAGAATGACCAAAGGGCACAGAGAAAGTATCCAAATTAACAAACTTAGAAATGAAAAGGGAGATATAACAACGGAAACTGAGGAAATCCAAAAAATCATCAGATCCTACTACAAGAGCCTGTACTCAACACAACTGGAGAATCTGGAGGAAATGGACAATTTCCTTGACAGATACCAAATACCAAAATTAAATCAGGACCAACTAGACCATCTAAACAGTCCCATAATGCCTAAAGAAATAGAAGGAGTCATAGAAAGTCTTCCAACCAAAAAAAGCACAGGACCAGATGGCTTCAGTGCAGAATTCTACCAGACCCCAATACTCTTCAAACTATTCCACAAAATAGAAACAGAAGGAACACTACCCAATTCCTTCTATGAAGCCACAATTACACTGATACCAAAGCCACAAAAAGATCCAACAAAGAAAGAGAATTTCAGACCAATTTCCCTTATGAACATCGATGCAAAAATACTCAATAAAATTCTTGCGAACCGAATCCAAGAACACATCAAAACGATCATCCACCATGATCAAGTAGGCTTTATCCCGGGAATGCAGGGTTGGTTCAATGTACGGAAATCCATCAATACAATCCACTACATAAACAAACTCAAAGAACAAAACCACATGGTCATTTCATTGGATGCTGAAAAAGCATTTGACAAAATTCAGCATCCCTTCATGCTTAAAGTCTTGGAGAGAACAGGAATTCAAGGCCCATACCTAAACATAGTAAAAGCAATATACAGCAAACCGGTAGCCAGCATCAAACTAAATGGAGAGAAACTTGAAGCAATCCCACTGAAATCAGGGACCAGACAAGGCTGCCCCCTTTCTCCTTATCTTTTCAATATTGTACTTGAGGTACTAGCTCGGGCAATTCGACAACATAAGGAGGTCAAAGGATACAAATTGGAAAGGAAGAAGTCAAACTATCATTATTTGCAGACGACATGATCGTCTACCTAAGTGACCCAAAGAACTCCACTAGAGAGCTCCTACAGCTGATAAACAACTTCAGCAAAGTGGCAGGTTATAAAATCAACTCAAGCAAATCAGTGGCCTTCCTATACTCAATGGAAAGCAAGCTGAGAAAGAAATTAGGGAAATGACCCCCTTCACAATAGCCTCAAACAGTATAAAGTATCTTGGGGTGACTCTTACCAAACATGTGAAACATCTGTATGACAAGAACTTCAAGACTCTGAAGAAGGAAATGGAAGAAGACCTCAAAAAATGGGAAAACCTCCCATGCTCATGAATCGGTAGAATCAATATAGTTAAAATGGCCATTTTGCCTAAAGCACTATACAGATTCAATGCAATACCCATCAAAATCCCAACTCAATTCTTCACAGAGTTAGAAAGAGCAATTATCAAATTCATCTGGAACAAAAAAAACCCAGGGTAGCTAAAACTATTCTCAGCAACAAAAGAAAATCTGGGGGAATCAGTATCCCTGACCTCAAGCAATACTACAGAGCAATAGTGTTAAAAACTGCATGGTATTGGTACAGTGACAGACAGGAGGGTCAATGGAACAGGATTGAAGATCCGGAAATGAACCCACACACCTATGGCCACTTGATCCTCGACAAAGAGGCTGAAAACATCTGATGGAAAAAAGATAGTCTTTTCAACAAATGGTGCTGGTTCAACTGGAGGTCAGCATGCAGAAGAATGCGAATTGATCCATCCTTGTCTCCTTGTACTAAGCTCAAATCCAAATGGATCAAAGACCTCCACATAAAGCCAGACACTCTGAAGCTAATAGAAAAGAAACTGGGGAAGACCCTTGAGGACATCGGTACAGGGAGAAAGTTTCTGAACAGAACACCAATAGCGTATGCTCTAAGAGCAAGAATTGACAAATGGGACCTCATAAAATTACAAAGTTTCTGTAAGGCAAAGTACACCATCAAGAGGACAAATCGGCAACCAACAAATTGGGAAAAGATCTTCACCAATCCTACATCAGATAGAGGGCTAATATCCAATATATATAAAGAACTCAAGAAGTTAGACTTCAGAAAACCAAACAACCCTATTAAAAAATGGGGTACAGAGTTAAACAAAGAATTCTCACCTGAAGAACTTCGGATGGCGGAGAATCATCTTAAAAAATGCTCAACTTCATTAGTCATTAGGGAAATGCAAATCAAAACAACCCTAAGATTTCATCTTACACCAGTCAGAATGGCTAAGATTAAAAATTCAGGAGACAGCAGGTGTTGGAGAGGGTGTGGAGAAAGAGGAACACTCCTCCACTGCTGGTGGGTTGCAAATTGGTACAACCACTCTGGAAAGCAGTCTGGCGGTTCCTCCGAAAACTGGGCACCTCACTTCCAGAAGATCCTGCTATACAACTCCTGGGCATATACCCAGAAGACTCCCCACCATGTAATAAGGATACATGTTCTACTATGTTCATAGCAGCCCTATTTATAATTGCCAGATGCTGGAAAGAACCCAGGTATCCCTCAACAGAAGAGTGGATGCAAAAAATGTGGTATATCTACACAATGGAGTACTATTCAGCCATTAGAAACAACGAATTCATGAAATTCTTAGGCAAATGGATGGAGCTAGAGAATATCATACTCAGTGAGGTAACCCAGACTCAAAAGGTGAATCATGGTATGCACTCACTAATAAGTGGATATTAACCTAGAAAACTGGAATACCCAAAACATAATCCACACATCAAATGAGGTACAAGAAGAAAGGAGGAGTGGCCCCTGGTTCTGGAAAGACTCAGTGAAACGGTATTCAGCAAAACCAGAACGGGGAAGTGGGAAGGGGTGGATGGGAGGACAGGGGAAGAGAAGGGGGCTTACGGGACTTTCGGGGAGTGGGGGGGCTAGAAAAGGGGAAATCATTTGAAATGTAAATAAATTATATCGAATAAAAAAATTAAAAAAAAAAGAAAAAAAAGATATATAAGGGCAGGACTTCTAAGTAGAATTCAAAGACAGAGGACTGAGCAGGTTACAGGAAACCTCTTCATTCCTGGTGAGTTGGTGAGTTGCATGAAATGTCTAAGGTTGCTATGTAAAGGGGATTTCATGTTGCGGAAAGCATGGGAGACAGTGGAGGATGATTTTTGGTAATTTTTTAGCCTGTATGGGTGTTTGATTGGTCAAGTATAAAATATTCCCTGTATACATGCAGAAGATGTTATTTAAATTTAGTAGATGTTTCAAGTCTATCCCATAAAGGTGAACAGTGCAGAGCAGTGACTTGCCCTGATTTGCGCACTCTATGAATGAGCTTTCAAGAGACCTCAAGGGGCTCTATTCTTCATTCTAAGCACATGATTAAATCCTGGGCTGTTCAGAAAGCCTGGATCAATAGGTAGTGAGGTCTGTCTATAGGACAAAGGAAAGAACTGACAATGGGATCTCAAGTGACCTTGGGACCAATTGAGGCTCCAGATTGCCTAGATAAAGCATGGTATTGGCATTCTGACTCAAAAGTGTGACATCTTGGATGGTGTTTGGCTAAGCAGGCCTTCCTTCATCTAGAATCTGTAACCATTTTGGATGCATGGGCCACAACTTTAATCCCAGGACTCAGAAACAAATGGCAAGTGGGTTTTTGTGATTTTGAGACCTGGCTTGTCTGTATAGTGAGAATCAGGAAGTCAGGGACATGCACATGGAACCTGCCTCAGTCTCAGAAGAGAACTTTTGGAGAAATAAAGAGGTGTTAGCACTGGCTGGAAATGTGCATGTCCTCTGGGCAGCAGGGTGAGAAGAGACGCATTTTTTGAGATTGCCCCTAGAGAGTAAGGAAAATTTTTATATTCTGGATGGAGCCCAAGTTAGGAGGAAATCCTACAGGATGGGTCAGTTCTTTGTTACACACCTTTAGTCCTAGCCCTGCTTGGGAAGTAACAGTTAGGCTGATCCTTATGAATTCTGTTTCAGCCTTGTGTTCTGTTTGACTCACATACAGCATAGTTCATTTAGTGAAACTCAGTCACAAAAGAAAAAGAGTACAAAAAACATCTGCGATCTGGCCAGGTTTCTGTTAGGTATTAAGTTGTGGCTACAGACCGGGTGTTACAACAGGGCGTGTATAGCTGCTGGATTCTAGAGGATGAAAGGAGTAGCCTGTGGGAGGGTCCTGGATAGGGAGATTCAATTAAGGCTAAGTCCTTGGTATAGTACTTCAATATCAGGGGAACTGGCTTAGGTGTACTTGCCTTCTGACATCCAGAGTAATTAGATCATCAATGCTCTTGTTTAGAATATGGGCTGTGGAAAGGGGTCCATTGCAGTGGGACATGTTCCATGGCCCTTGATTCTTTATTTTGACACAGGGTGTCATACTGCAAGGAGGAGAATCTCGGAACATGTTTTTCCAATTATGATAATATTACTTTTTTAAAAAAAAATATTTACTCTTTTTTACAGTCCATATTTTATCCTCCCACTTCTGGTTTCACATCCCATAAGTCTAGATTCCTTCTCCAGGAGGATGTTCCCACCCCACCCCCTACCTACAAGAATTACCTGCTGATTTGCGGCCTCTAGGCATTTTAGGGTTAGTTACATCTTCTTTGAGGGAGTACAGTCCCACAGTTTTCTGCTGAGTATGTGTTGGGGGCCTCATATCAGCTGGTGTATGCTTAATTTGTGGTTGCCTAGTTGCTGAGAGATCTTGGGGGTCCAGGATAGTTGAGACTGCTGCTTTCTCTCTTCTATCTCTTGTATTCTGCTGGTAATGCTTAATTATTCCAGATCTCATTCCTTGGTTTTCAATGTCCAATTTCCAGGGTTGCCTAAATTTGTTTTTATTATATCTACTTCCAATTTTAGGTCTTGGACTGCTTTAATAAATACGTTCACTTGTTTGATTGTATTTTCCTGTATTGCTTACAGGATTTATGTGTTTCCTCTCTAAGTTCTTCTACCTGTTCACCTGTGTTTTCTTATATTTCTTTATGTAAGTAATTCATATCCTTTTTAAAGTATTCTATTATCTTAATGAGATAAGATTTTAGGTCATCTTCCTGACTTTCAAGTGCATTTGTATATTGGACATTGCCTCAGTTTCTCCTTCATCTTTGTCTAGGCAGTGTTTCCCATTAATGAATATATCCATTTTATGTTCTGAACACTACCTCCCTCTCAACCCCACCTGACAGTCTCTATTCGCTTTCTCTCAGAGGGTTCCCCCAAGTGTCTACGTTGAACTTAATGCATCAAGTCTCTGCAGGATCACGTGCATCCTCTCCTGTTGAGGCCACTCAAGGCAGCCTAGGTATAGGAATGGCTCCAGAGACAGCCTATAGCTTCCTCTCTAGTTATTGGTGGACCCACATGAAGACTGAGGTGCACATCTGCTAAATATATTATGGGGGCCTATGTTCAACCCATGTGTGTGCGTGTGTGTGTGTGTGTGTGTGTGTGTGTGTGTGTGTGTGTGGTCTTTGGTTGGCTACTGATTCTCTGAGAGCTCCCAAGAGGTCTGGTCCCCAGGTTTTGCCATTCTTCTCCAACATCCACTCTGCTGATTTTATAGGTGTGTGCCAAGTGAGTCTGTTAGTCTCAGTTTCCTTTGCTAACTAATGTGCAGTTAATTTTTCTTTCAATAAAAGTGCTTTCTTGAGTACACTTTGATCTGTCTATTTTATTTGAGACAGTTTTTTTTCTGTAACAGCCATTATAGTCCTCTGACCTACTCTGTAGCCAAGGCTGGTCTGGAACTCACAGAGATCTACCTGCTTTGGTGTTCCAAGTGTTGGGCTTAAGAAGTGCACCATCATATCTAACTTGAATTTAATTCAATGTGATCTCTCCTACTACATACCATTGCAAAAATATCAAAACTCTTAGCATTCTGGGACTAGAGCTGGCTTTAACTGAGGGTTACTTAATGTGGGGATGGAGCGATGGCTCAGTGAGTCAGAGCAATAGTTGCTTTATCAGGAAAGCCTGGTTTAGTTCCCAACCTCCACTAGGTGGCTCAGAACCACCAAAAAAAGGAAAAGAAATTGCGGCCACTGATGACAGATTTTTATAATTTGAAGTGCATTTGCGTATTTTCTTTTTTTTAATATTTTTATATTCTATATTCTTTGTTTACATTCCAAATTATTTCCCCTTTCCTGGATCCCTCCTCCCCATATGTCCCTTAAAACGTCTTCTCTCCATCCATTCTTCAATCACCTCCCTCCTTTTTTTCCTCTGTACTTATATTCCCCTCCACTGCTAGATCAATCCTTTTCAGGAACAGGACCTTCTCCATACTTCTTCATGGGAGTCATTTGTAATGCGATTTGTGCCTTGGGTATTCAGGGCTTCTGGGCTAATTAATATTCACTTATCAGAGATTGCATTCCATGTGTATTCTTTTGTGTCTGGATTACCTCACTTAGGATGATATTTTCCAGATCAAACTATTTGCCTAAAAATTTTGTGAATTCATTGTTTCTAATTGCTGAGTAGTATTCCATTGTGTAAATATACCACATTTTCTGTATCCATTCCTCCTTTGAGGGGCATCTGGGTTCTTTCCAGCTTCTGGCTAATATAAATAAGGCTTCTATGAACATAATGGAGCATGTGTCTTTATTGCATGCCGGGATATCCTTTGGGTATATGCAGTCCAGATTATATCCCCCTTCTGGTCCACCCACTGAATGTTCCACATCCCATAAGTCTAGTTTCCTTCTCTGGGAGGATGTCCTCATTCCACCCCCTACCTGCAAGAACTCCCTGCCCACTTGGGGCCTCAAGTCTCTTTAGGGTTAGGTACATCTTCTCTGAGGGAATACAGTCATACAGTGTTCTGCTGAGTATGTGTTGGGGGCCTCATATCAGCTGGTGTATGCTTAAATGGTAGTTTCCTAGTTTCTGAGAGATCTTGGGGGGTCCAGGTTATTTGAGACTACTGCTTTCTTTCTTCTATCTCTTGTATTCTCCTGGTAATGATTAATTATTCCAGATCTCATTCTTTGGTTTTCAATTTCCATGGTTGCCTATATTTGTCCTTGTTATATCTACTTCCAATTCTAGGTCTTGGACTGCTTTAATAAAAACTTTCACTTCTTTGATTGTATTTCCTGTATTGCTTATGGGATTTATGTGTTTCCTCTCTAAGTGCTTCTACCTGTTCACCTGTGTTTTCTTATATTTCTTTATGTGAGTTATTTATATCTCTTTAAAAGGATTCTATTATCTTAATGAGATAAGATTTTAGGTCATCTTCCTGACTTTCAAGTGCATTTGTCTATTCAGGGCTTGCTGTGGTGGGAGAAGTAGTTTCTGATAATGCCAAAGTTTACTGGCTTCTGTTTCTCATGGTCTTACTCTTGCCTCTTGCCATATGGTTATAGGGAGTCTTTCCTGGTTGGGGTGTTTCTGTTTGGGCGTTGCCTTTTTTTGTCCCTAGGTTGACTCAGGTCTCATGGTAGGCCAATTGCTTTGTATGTGGCAAACTTCCTGTGGGATCTTCTGACTGTGGAACCTTCAGAGGGGCATATACACGAGTGAATTTTTGCCCTGGTGGTAGTGTGTCTTCAGGGAGGCCTTCTTGAAGACCTTTGAATTGTGGGTTCTGTAGAGGGGCAGAGAAGCTGGAGATATGTTGCCCTGGCTGTGAAACATCTACTGGGATGCCTTCATACTGTTGAGTTTTGAGATGATTAATCAAGCTGTTGCCCTATGTTTAGCTGTTCACCAGGGAAGCATAAATACTGTGGTTTTGTTTCCCTGCATGCAGAAGAACTCCAGGGAGGCTTTCTGACTGTTGATTCAATTTCTCTGCATGCTGCAGTGCCCCTGGGAGGTCTTCAGTCTTTGGTGTCAGTTGTCCAGTTGCCCTGTTTGCAGAATTCCTGGTTGTGATTTGACTCTGGTGTCAGTTGCCCTACATGCCACAGAAATCCTGTGAATCCTTCAGGTTTTTATTTTCATGGGCAGAGGCAGACTAGCTAGCAGTCTGTCCCAACAATATTTAACAGCCAGAAGGGTAGGATATGGGAAATTTAAACATTGGAAATGAACATTCAATTGCCAGTCTACCTGGACTGGCAATCTCTTGTTAATACTGGGGCTAATTACATGTTTATTTCAATATTGAGAATCTTGTAAGATTTGGAAACAGAGGCAGTTGTTCAGAAAGAATGAAGCTCCTGTCTGATTCCTGCTCTGTAACAGTCCAAACCAAATGCTGCGTAGGCACATGGGTAAATCATTGCTCTCTGTGCATTTTCTCATGTGTTTTCTTTGACCAGATTCTCCAATAAGGGAACGTATCCCAATAGGTTCGGAACACACATATGGCCGAAGATCCCTCCTAGTGTCCAAAATTCCAAATGCCTTCAAGTGCACCGATAGAAACCAGACCACAAAGGCTTCAAGAGCCTGCAAGGAACTTACCCTTTCAAATGCATCACACTCCCATATTGACCCCAACAAGTCCAATGCAATCCAGTCTTTCAGTCCCTGAAAGGGACCTACATCAGCAAGAGTTCCAAGGACCGTCAAGAAAATCAGGTATCCAAATGCAACTAGATCCTGTACTGGGCCCAGGTTTACCTACTTTAAAAAAACCCTCGGGGCATCCAAGTTATCAGATATATAAGTGAAATCTTGTTTCCATGTTCTCATAGGATCTGTGGTACTGTAAGAGAAATATGGTGACCATCAATCTGGCCCTGTGACTTCAAGAAAGGGGCTGAAGGAACACATTGTGTACTCCAAAAAACAAAAGCACCTGCTGCAAGAACATTTTGAGAAGTGTCAGTCCCCAAATCAGGATCAATGTGTGGAGCTGGCAGAATTAGTTGGTCTGATAGCGCTGGACATCACGGTCTGCTTCTCTCTTTTCTCTCAATCCAACAGCAAAAATCTACACTTTCCCATCAGGAACTTTAATTTTGTTCTTAAATGCTTAGGGCAGTGATGACAGTTTTATGTGGTGGATATTTTTGGATCAAATGCTGGGACCCAAATTTTTATCAATCTGGTAGCAATATAGAATAGCATTGTTTCCATGCAGGGTCTCAGAAACCTAATCATCAGAGCTCCTGCTAAAACACAGGAGACACTGGCTCAATCTCCCCAGTCTTATGTTGATTGATCATACACAATCTACCTTATTATAATATCTTAGTCATGCTGAGTTTCCTGCTTCTTTGTTTCTGACATGTGAATCATTGCTATGCAAACACCTTTTATCCAAAATCTTCACCTTGTGGTCCTGTTAGGGGACAACAGGCATTCTTCTGATGTCTTCTTTCTTTTCCAGATCTGGTTTAAGAACAGCTGAGCTCAGTACAAGCGGATGACTCTCCAGAATATTACAGAAGCTCTGCCAGAGACCAATGGATGTTCTAAAGCTGTTTTTGAATCAACTCACTTTCCTGGTTCCATACCTCTTGTTGCTGCTGAGGATGGAGAGCCCATGTGTTCAGGCATATTTGGTGAGGATTCCATTCCCAAACTCAACTGCATCCAGGAATCTTCTCTGCATCATTATCAGGCCAGTGATGCAGACAGGTGTAGTCAGCAAGATCTGCTTGTTGGCCATGCTCCCATTACAGCTTGGGATTCTGGTCAATCAGCAGCAGTTGAAGCCCACACTGATCTAGCAGTGATAGAATCTACAGATGTCCTAGAAGCTGCCATCCATTGCCCAGAGTAGGTTCAAGGTTCAGGTCCAACTGCAGAGGAACTCTGGCAAAGAATCCTTGATGACTTTGACAAATCCAAGGACTGACTTACTCTGGATTACACCCCAAATCCAAGTTACATCTCTTAGCTCCTTGACCATTCCAGACATTTATAGTCATGAAGAAGTGTGTTATGTACACCCTTTATGTCAGTATTTGTGGGAATTAACCAGGCCTATCTGTAGACGTTGTGTACCACTGTTGTTTATATAGAGGGGTTGTTTCAAAGCAACTGTTAAGTATTCATTCTTCATTGTTAGATTACGTTCTCATTAAATAAAAGGAGAAATCGTTCCTGAAAATAATTTTATTAATTATATTATCCATTTACATTCCAGTCACTATGGCATATGTCCCACTGACCTATAGTTCTTCACCCAACACATTAGATAAAATTTTCCCCTAATATTTTTTAACTTTTTTTTTTACATTTATTACGATAGATAGTATCACATACTATAATAGAATAGGAGATTAACTCATTAAGAAAGAAAAAAATCAGGATAAAGTGTCCTTGCCGTTTTTGTTTACAGGAAGGAGTCAGAAAATGGAACAAATTAAGATGACTAGGGAAACTTTCTAAAACCTTGCCAACTTAGCTAAAGTTACATAATGTTAGGATTAAAACGATAATTTAGATATTACCTAATTATTCTCTATGTAAAGAAGAGACTCAAAAAGCTATTGAGTATAACATTTCCTTTTTAAATCCAAATGTATTTCAAGAATAGATGAGCCAGAGAAATTCAGAAGAAGGGTCAACAACTGCTTGGGAAGACTGGAAGTGGACCTCACTATAGGCCTCCCTACCCCAAAGGTGGTAAAGTTCCTGTTTCTGCTACCAGTAGTGATTCTGTGCACCAGAGACATTAGGATATCAGCTCTCCTCCTCAGTTTAGGCCATCGAGGAAATACCCACATCAGGAACCCAACTCCTCCCTCATTGGTCAGTTCTTGGAACAAGTGTGTTTCAGCAAAAGCCACATATCGAGGAGCATCAGAGGCAGACATGGAGAGAACTTCCCAGGAAAACAGAGCACCTATCTAGTGATAGGTCTGGCCATTCCAATGTTCCTTGCTGACTTGATGTGTCAGCCAATCCAGATTCTCTCTATGAGAGACCCTCAAGTTTAAACTTTCCTCCTTGACTCAGACCTTCAAATATTTCCCAAAACTCAGAATCTACCTTTCCCTCTGTCAGATCCCATCAGTTATGAACCTTCTTCCTGAACCTAGCCCGTTTAGTAATTCCCTAGAACAGATGGCCATCTTCTTCAAAACTGATGAAGCCTGTGACATCTACCTAATGAATACAAGGTCTAGGAAGCAAAGGAAGCAGAGGAAAAAGAGTATGGCATAAATGAAGATACAAGGCCAGGATTCCTGTGGTTGACTCCCACTCCAAGTTGCCATGTCTTTCTGCTAACCTCTGCCTTTGAGGATATCTTGTCCCAGGGACAGTTTTTTCTCAGTTCTCACTTTCCCCGAATCCAAAGCACATGTCTCCAGACTCTGAACCCATATTTTCCACATGGGAAGAACATCACATCTTTTCTCCTCCCAGCTCAAGTACGGTCTCAGACACAGAATCAATCTCCATTGCTCAGACCAATGAAAGTCCCTCTCTGTCTCTCTGACTCTCTCTCTGTGTCTCTGTGTCTCTGTCTCTGTCTCTCTCTCTCTGTGTGTCTCTCTCTCTGTCTCTCTCTCTGTCTCTCTCTCTCTGTCTCTCTCTCTGTCTCTCTCTCTCTGTCTCTCTCTCTCTGTCTCTCTCTCTCTGTCTCTCTCTCTCTCTCTCTCTCTCTCTCTCTCTCTCTCTCCCTCTCTCTCTCTCTTGGTTTTATAAGAGAGGGTTTCTCTGTGCAGCCCTGGCTGTCCTGGAAATCACTCATTAGACAGGGTGGCCTCGAACTCAGAAATCCACCTGCCTCTGCTTCCCAAGTGCTGGGATTAAAGACGTGCAGCACTTCTGCCCTTAATGAAAGTCTCTGATGTGAAGCCCTGTTATATATCCAAGCTGCCCAAGGCCCAAAAGGAGGTAGCATTTTAGGTTAACCACCAGTTTCCTTTTTTATTTTTAATTGAATTTATTCTTATTGGTTGCTGAATGAGAGGAATATATCCATCTTATGTTCTGAACACTACTTCCCCCTCAACTCCTCCTCACAGTCCCTCTTCTATACACTTTCTCTCATAGGGTTCCCCCATGTGTCTACCTCAAAGCTAATGCATCAAGTCTCTGCAGGATCAGGTGCATCCTATCCTGCTGAGGCCAGTCAACGCAGCCTAGGTAGAGGAATGGCTCCAGAGACAGCCAATAACTTCCTCTCTAGTTATTGGAAGGCCCACATGAAGTCTGAGGTGTACATATGCTACATATATTATGAGGGCCTAAGTTCAAACCCTGTGTGTGTGTGTGTGTGTGTGTGTGTGTGTGTGTGTGTGTGTGTGTGTATGGTCTTTGGTTGGCCACGGAGTCTCTGAGAGCTCCCAAGAGGGCTGGTCCCCCTCTTTGACATTCTTCTCCAGCATCCACTGTGCTGATTTTATAGGTGTGTGCCAAATGCTCCAGATTGCCTAGATAAGGCATAGTATTGGCATTCTGACTCAAAAGTGTGACATCTTGGATGGTGTTTGGCTGAGCAGGCCTTCCTTCATCTAGAATCTGTAACCATTTTGGATGCATGGACCACAACTTTAACCCAGGACTCAGAAACAAATGGCAAGTGGGTTTTTGTGATTGTGAGGCCTGGCTTGTCTGTATAATGAGAATCAGGAAGTCAGGGACATGCACATGGAACCTGCCTCAGTCTCAGAAGAGGAATTTTGGAGAAATAAAGAGGTGTTAGCGGTGGCTGGGAATGTGCATGTCCTCTGGGCAGCAGGATGAGAAGAGACGCATTTTTTGAGATTGCCCCTAGAGAGTAAGGAAAATTTTTATTTTCTGGATGGAGCCCAAGTTAGGAGGAAAACCTACAGGATGGGTCAGTTCTTTGTTACACACCTTTAGTCCTAGCCCAGCTTGGGAAGTAACAGTTAGGCTGATCCTTATGAATTCTGTTTCAGCCTTGTGTTCTGTTTGACTCACATACAGCATAGTTCATTTAGAGAAACTCAGTCACAAAAGAAAAAGAGTACAAAAAACGTCTGCGATCTGGCCAGGTTTCTGTTAGGTATTAAGTTGTGGCTACAGACCGGGTGTTACAACAGGGTGTGTATAGCTGCTGGATTCTAGAGGATGAAAGGAGGAGCCTGTAGGAGGGTCCTGGATAGGGAGATTCAATTAAGGCTAAGTCGTTGGTATAGAACTTCAATATCAGGGGATCTGGCTTAGGTTTACTTGCCTTCTGACATCCAGAGTAATTAGATCATCAATGCTCTTGTTTAGAATATGGGCTGTGGAAAGGGGTTCATTGCAATGGGACATGTTCCATGGCCCTTGATTCTTTATTTTGACACAGGGTGTCATACTGCAAGGAGGAGAATCTCGGAACATGTTTTTCCAATTATGATAATATTACTTTTTTAAAAAAAAATTTACTCTTTTTTACAGTCCATATTTTATCCTCCCACTTCTGGTTCCACATCCCAAAAGTCTAGATTCCTTCTCCAGGAGGATGTTCCCACCCCACCCCCCACCTACAAGAACTCCCTGCTGATTTGGGGCCTCCAGTCTTTTTAGGGTTAGGTACATCTTCTCTGAGGGTCTACAGTCCCACAGGTTTCTGCTGAGTATGTGTTGGGGGCCTCATATCAGCTGGTGTATGCTTAATTGGTGGTTGCCTAATTTCTGAGAGATCTTGGGGGTCCAGGATAGTTGAGACTGCTGCTTTGTCTCTTCTATCTCTTGTATTCTGCTGGTAATGCTTAATTATTCCAGATCTCATTCCTTGGTTTTCAATGTCCAATTTCCAGGGTTGCCTAAATTTGTCTTTATTATATCTACTTCCAATTTTAGGTCTTGGACTGCTTTAATAAATACGTTCACTTGTTTGATTGTATTTTCCTGTATTGCTTACGGGATTTATGTGTTTCCTCTCTAAGTGCTTCTACCTGTTCACCTGTGTTTTCTTATATTTCTTTATGTGAGTAATTCATATCCTTTTTAAAGGATTCTATTATCTTAATGAGATAAGATTTTAGGTCATCTCCCTGACTTTCAAGTGCATTTGTATATTGGACATTGCCTCAGTTTCTCCTTCATCTTTGTCTAGGCAGTGTTTCCCATTAACGAATATATCCATTTTATGTTCTGAACACTACCTCCCTCTCAACCCCACCTGACAGTCTCTATTCCCTTTCTCTCATAGGGTTCCCCCATGTGTCTACCTTGAACTTAATGCATCAAGTCTCTGCAGGATCAGGTGCATCCTCTCCTGTTGAGGCCACTCAAGGCAGCCTATGTATAGGAATGGCTCCAGAGACAGCCTATAGCTTCCTCTCTAGTTATTGGTGGACCCACATGAAGACTGAGGTGCACATCTGCTAAATATATTATGGGGGCCTATGTTCAACCCATGTGTGTGTGTGTGTGTGTGTGTGTGTGTGTGTGTGTGTGTGTATGTGTGTGTGGTCTTTTGCTGGCTACTGAGTCTGGGAGAGCTCCCAAGAGGGCTGGTCTCCAGGTTTTGCCATTCTTCTCCAACATCCACTCTGCTGATTTTATAGGTGTGTGCCAAGTGAGTCTGTTAGTCTCAGTTTCATTTCCTAACTAATGTGCAGTTAATTTTTCTTTCAATAAAAGTGCTTTCTTGAGTACACTTTGATCTGTCTATTTTATTTGAGACAGTTTTTTTCTGTAACAGCCATTATAGTCCTCTGACTTACTCTGTAGCCAAGGCTGGTCTGGAACTCACAGAGATCTACTTGCTTTGGTGTTCCAAGTGTTGGGCTTAAGAAGTGCACCACCATATCTAACTTGAATTTAATTTAATGTGATCTCTCCTACTACATACCATTGCAAAAATATCAAAACTCTTAGCATTCTGGGACTAGAGCTGGATTTAACTGAGGGTTACTTAATGTGGAGATGGAGCGATGGCTCAGTGAGTCAGAGAAAGAGTTGCTTTATCAGGAGGTTTAGTTCCCAACCTCCACTAGGTGGCTCAGAACCACCAAAAAAAGGAAAAGAAATTGAGGCCATTGATGGCAAATTTTTATAATTTGAAGTGTATTTGCGTATTTTCTTTTTTTTTTAAATATTTTTATTTTCTATATTCTTTGTTTACATTCCAAATTATTTCCCCTTTCCTGGATCCCTCCTCCCCATATGTCCCATAAAACGTCTTCTCTCCATCCATTCTTCAATCACCTCCCTCTTTTTTTTCCTCTGTACTTATATTCCCCTCCACTGCTAGATCAATCCTTTTCAGGAACAGGACCTTCTCCATACTTCTTCATGGGAGTCATTTGTAATGCGATTTGTGCCTTGGGTATTCAGGGCTTCTGGGCTAATTAATATCCACTTATCAGAGATTGCATTCCATGTGTATTCTTTTGTGTCTGGATTACCTCACTTAGGATGATATTTTCCAGATCAAACTATTTGCCTAAAAATTTTGTGAATTCATTGTTTCTAATTGCTGAGTAGTATTCCATTGTGTAAATATACCACATTTTCTGTATCCATTCCTCCTTTGAGGGGCATCTGGGTTCTTTCCAGCTTCTGGCTATTATAAATAAGGCTGCTATGAACATAATGGAGCATGTGTCTTTATTGCATGCCGGGGAATCCTTTGGGTATATGCAGTCCAGAATATATCCCCCTTCTGGTCCACCCACTGAATGTTCCACATCCCATAAGTCTAGTTTCCTTCTCTGGGAGGATGTCCTCACTCCACCCCCTACCTGCAAGAACTCCCTGCCCACTTGGGGCCTCAAGTCTCTTTAGGGTTAGGTACATCTTCTCTGAGGGAGTACAGTCCCACAGTGTTCTGCTGAGTATGTGTTGGGGGCCTCATATCAGCTGGTGTATGCTTAAATGGTAGTTTCCTAGTTTCTGAGAGATCTTGGGGGGGTCCAGGTTATTTGAGACTACTGCTTTCTTTCTTCTATCTCTTGCATTCTCCTGGTAATGATTAATTATTCCAGATCTCATTCCTTGGTTTTCAATTTCCAGGGTTGCCTATATTTGTCCTTGTTATATCTACTTCCAATTCTAGGTCTTGGACTGCTTTAATAAAATCTTTCACTTCTTTGATTGTATTTTCTGTATTGCTTATGGGATTTATGTGTTTCCTCTCTAAGTGCTTCTACCTGCTCACCTGTGTTTTCTTATATTTCTTTATGTGAGTTATTTATATCCCTTTAAAAGGATTCTATTATCTTAAGGAGATAAGATTTTAGGTCATCTTCCTGACTTTCAAGTTCATTTGTCTATTCAGGGCTTGCTGTGGTGGGAGAAGTAGTTTCTGATAATGCCAAAGTTTACTGGCTTCTGTTTCTCATGGTCTTACTCTTGCCTCTTGCCATATGGTTATAGGGAGTCTTTCCTGGTTGGGGTGTTTCTGTTTGGGCGTTGCCTTTTTTTGTCCCTAGGTTGACTCAGGGCTCATGGTAGGCCAATTGCCTTGTATGTGGCAAACTTCCTGTGGGATCTTCAGAGGGGCATGTACACTGATGAATTTTTGCCGTGGTGGCAGTGTGTCTTCAGGTAGGCCTTCTTGAAGACCTTTGAATTGTGGGTTCTGTAGAGGGGCAGAGAAGCTGGAGATATGTTGCCCTGGCTGTTACACGTCAACTGGGATGCCTTCATACTGTTGAGTTTTGAGAGGATTAGTCAAGCTGTTGCCCTATGTTTAGCTGTTCACCAGGGAAGCATAAGTACTGTGGGTTTTGTTTCCCTGCATGCAGAAGAACTCCAGGGAGGCTTTCAGACTGTTGATTCAATTTCTCTGCATGCTGCAGTGCCCCTGGGAGTTCTTCAGTCTTTGGTCTCAGTGGTCCAGTTGCCCTGTTTGCAGAATTCCTGGGTTGTGATTTTACTGTGGTGTCAGTTGCCCTACATGTCACAGAAATCCTGTGAAGCCTTCAGTTTTTTATTTTCATGGGCAGAGGCAGACTAGCTAGTAGTCTGTCCCAACAAAATTTGACAGCCAGAAGGGTAGGATATGGACAATTTAAACATTGGAAATGAACATTGAATTGCCAGCCTACCTGGACTGGCACCCTCTTGTTAATACTGGAGCTAAGTACATGTTTATTTCAATACTGAGAATACTTGTAAGATTTGGAAACAGAGGCAGTTGTTCAGAAAGAATGAAGCTCCTGTCTGATTCCTGCTCTGTAACAGTCCAAACCAAATGCTGGGTAGGCAGGATGGGTAAATCGGTACTCTCTGTACATTTTCTCATGTGTTTCCTTTGACCAGATTCTCCAGTAAGGGAACGTATCCCAATAGGTTCGGAACACACATATGGCCGAAGTTCCCTCCTTGTGTCCAAAATTCCAAATGCCTTCAAGTGCACCCATAGAAACCAGACCCCAAAGGCTTCAAGAGACGGCAAGGAACTTACCCTTTCAAATGCATCACAGTCCCATATTGACCCCAACAAGTCCAATGCAATCAAGTCTTTCAGTCCCTGAAAGGGACCTACATCAGCAAGAGTTCCAAGGACCATTAAGAAAATCAGGTATCCAAATGAAACTAGATCCTGTACTGGGCCCAGGTTTACCTACTTTGAAAAAACCCTCAGGGCATCCAAGTTATCAGATATATAAGTGAAATCTTGTTTCCATGTTCTCATAGGATCTGTGGTACTGTCAGAGAAATATGGTGACCATCAATCTGGCCCTGTGACTTCAAGAAAGGGGTAAAAGGAATGCATTGTGTACTCCAAAAAACAAAAGCACCTGCTGCAAGAACATTTTGAGAAGTGTCAGTCCCCAAACCAGGATCAATGTGTGGAGCTGGCAGAGTTAGTTGGTGTGACAGCGATGGACATCAAGGTCTGCCTCTCTCTTTTCCCTCAATCCAACAGCAAAAATCTACACTTTCCCATCAGGAACTTTAATTTTGTTCTTAAATGCTTAGGGCAGTGATGACAGTTTTAGGTGGTGGATATTTTTGAATCAAATGCTGGGACCCAAATTTTTATCAATCTGGTAGCAATATAGAATAGCATTGTTTCCATGCAGGGTCTCAGAAACCTAATCATCAGAGCTCCTGCTAAAACACAGGACACACTGGCTCAATCTCGCCAGTCTTATGTTGTCTGGTCATACACAATCTACCTTATTATAATATCTTAGTCATCCTGAGTTTCCTGCTTCTTTGTTTTTGACATGTGAATCATTGCTATACAAACACCTTTTATCCAAAATCTCCACCTTGTGGTCCTGTTAGGGGACAACAGGCATTCTTCTGATGTCTTCTTTCTTTTCCAGATCTGTTTTAAGAACAGCCGAGCTAAGTACAAGCAGATGACTCTCCAGAATATTACAGAAGCTCTGCCAGAGACCAATGGAAGTTCTAAAGCTGTTTTTGAATCAACTCACTTTCCTGGTTCCATACCTCTTGTTGCTGCTGAGGATGGAGAGCCCATGTGTTCAGGCACATTTGGTGAAGATTCCACTCCCAAACTCCACTGCATCCAGGAATCTTCTCTGCATCATTATCAGGCCAGTGATGCAGACAGGTGTAGTCAGCAAGAAGATCTGCTTGTTGGCCATGCTCCCATTACAGCTTGGGATTCTGGTCAATCAGCAGCAGTTGAAGCCCAGACTGATCTAGCAGTGACTGAATCTACAGATGTCCTACAAGCTGCCACCCATTGCCCAGAAGAGGCTCAAGGTTCAGGTCCATCTGCAGAGGAACTCTGGCAAAGAATCCTTGACGACTTTGACAAATCCGAGGACTGACTTACTCTGGATTACACCCCAAATCAAGTTACATCTCTCAGCTCCTTGACCATTCCAGACATTTATAGTCATGAAAAAGTGTTTTATGTACACCCTTCATGTCAGTATTTGTGGGAATTAACCAGGCCTATCTGTAGACGTTGTGTACCACTGTGGTTTATATAAAGGGGTTGTTTCAAAGCAACTGTAAGTATTCATTCTTCATTGTTAGATTATGTTCTCATTAAATAAAAGGAGAAATCGTTCCTGAAAATTATTTTATTACATTATATTATCCATTTACATTCCAGTCACTATAACATATGTCCCACTGACCTATAGTTCTTCACCCAACACATTAGATAAAATTTTCCCGTAATATTTTTTAACTTTTTTTTTTACATTTATTACGATAGATAGTATCACATACTATAATAGAATAGGAGATTAACTAATTAAGAAAGAAAAAATCAGGATAAAGTGTCCCTGCCATTTTTGTTTACAGGAAGGAGTCAGAAAATGGAACAAATTAAGATGACTAGGGAAACATTCTAAAACCATGCCAACTTAGCTAAAGTTACATAATGTTAGGATTCAAACGATAATTTATATATTACCTAATTATTCTTTATGTAAAGAAGAGACTCAAAAAGAGACTCAAAGTCGTCAAAAAGAGACTCAATAGAGTATAACAACATTTCCTTTTTAAGTCCAGATGTATTTCAAGAATAGACGAGCCAGCGAAATTCAGAAGAAGGGTCAACCACTGCTTGGGAAGACTGGAAGTGGACTTCACTATAGGCCTCCCTACCCCAAAGGTGGTAAAGTTCCTGTTTCTGCTACCAGTAGTGGTTCTGTGCACCAGAGACATTTGGATATCAGCTCTCCTCCTCAGTTTAGGCCATCGAGGAAATACCACCATCAGGAATCCAGCTTCTCCCTCATTGGTCAGTCCTTGGAACAAGTGTGTTTCAGCAAAAGCCACATTATTGAGGAGCATCAGAGGCAGACATGTAGAGAACTTCCCAGGAAAACAGGGCACCTATCTAGTGATAGGTCTGGACATTCCAATGTTCCTTGTTGACTTGATGTGTCAGCCAATCCAGATTCTCTCTATGAGAGACCCTCGAGTTTAAACTTTCCTCCTTGACTCAGACCTTCAAATATTACCCAAATGCCAGAATCCACCTTCTCCCTCTGTCATGTACCGTCAGGTATGAACCCTATTCCTGAACCTAGCCCCTTTAGTAATTCCCTAGACCAGATGGCCATCTTCTTCAAAACTGATGAAGCCTGTGAGATCTACCTAAAGAATACAAGGTCTAGGAAGCAAAGGAAGCAGAGGAAAAGGAGTATGGTATAAATGAAGATACAAGGCCAGGATACCTGTGAATGACTCCTACTCAAAATTGCCATGTCTTTCTGCTAATCTCTGCCTTTGAGGATATCTTGTCCCAGGGACAGTTTGTTCTTAGTTCTCACTTTCCACGAATCCAAAGCCCATGTGTCCAGACTCAGAACCCATATTTTCCACATGGGAAGGAACATCGCAACTTTTCTCCTCCTAGCTCAAGTATGGTCTCAGACACAGAATCAATCTCCATTGCTCAGACCTATGAAAGCCCCTCTCTCTCTCTCTGACTCTCTGTCTCTCTGTCTCTATGTCTCTGTCTCTCTGTCTCTGTCACTCTCTCTCTCTCTGTCTCTGTCTCTCTCTCTCTCTCTCTCTCTCTCTCTCTCTCTCTCTCTCTCTCTCTCTCTCTCTTCTCTCTTGGTTTTATAAGAGAGGGTTTCTCTGTGCAGCCCTGGCTGTCCTGGAAATCACTCATTAGACAGGGTGGCCTCGAACTCAGAAATCCACCTGCCTCTGCTTCCCAAGTGCTGGGATTAAAGACGTGCAGCACTTCTGCCCTTAATGAAAGTCTCTGATGTGAAGCCCTGTTATATATCCAAGCTGCCCAAGGCCCAAAAGGAGGTAGCATTTTAGGTTAACCACCAGTTTCCTTTTTTATTTTTAATTGAATTTATTCTTATTGGTTGCTGAATGAGAGGCACTGGATTGCAATTGGGCTAGCCAGTTCCCCAGGAGTATAACAATGATTATAGCATAGTTTGCAAGGTTCCTATTTACAAACATAACAGAGTATCATTAATAGTTTCAGGGATTGGTTCTTGGCCATACAATGGTTTACAATTTGTGCTGACAATTGATTGGCCATTGCCTCAATTTCTCCTTCATCTTTGGCTAGGCAGTGTTTCCCATTAATGAATATATCCATCTTATGTTCTGAACACTACCTCCCCCTCAACTCCTCCTCACAGTCCCTCTTCTATACCCTTTCTCTCATAGGGTTCCCCCATGTGTCTACCTCGAAGCTAATGCATCAAGTCTCTGCAGGATTAGGTGCATCCTATCCTGCTGAGGCCAGCCAATAACTTCCTTTCTAGTTATTGGGGGACCCACATGAAGTCTGAGGTGTACATCTGCTACATATATTATGAGGGCCTAAGTTCAAACCCTGTGTGTGTGTGTGTGTGTGTGTGTGTGTGTGGTCTTTGGTTGGCCACGGAGTCTCTGAGAGCTCCCAAGAGGGCTCGTCCCCCTCTTTGACACTCTTCTCCAGCATCCACTGTGCTGATTTTATTGGTGTGTGCCAAATGAGTTTGTTACTCTGTTTCTTTTCATAATGGATGTGCAGTTTATTTTTCTTTAAATAAAAGTGCTTTCTTGAGTACAGTTTGATTTTTCTCCTTTATTTGAGACAGTTTTTTTTTTTTGTAACAGCCATGGTAGTCCTCTGACTTACTCTATAGTCAAGGCTGGTCTGGAACTCACAGAGATCTACCTGCTTTGGTGTCCCAAGTATTGGGCTTAAGGAGTGCATCACCATATCTTACTTGAATTTTATTTAATGTGACCTCTTCCATTACATACTATTGCAAAATATCAAAACTCTAAGCATTCTGGGACTAGAGCTGGATTTAACTGAGGGTTACTTATTGTGGGGATACAGTGATGGCTCAGTGATTCAGAGCAATAGTTGCTTTATCAGGAAGCCTGGTTTATTTCACCGCCTCCTCTAGGTGGCTCAGAACCATCGATTGGGAGTGGTATTTCTTTGGAGTCTTAGTCTTCCTTCTGTGTGTAGATTTCCAGGCATGCTTACTTATTACTGACACATATGCATGTAAACACCTGCATTTACAACAAAAGAAAAGATTGCTTGTTGATCTTGACTCTTGGAATTTGGTTCCTAATTGGTCTGGAATCCCATATATGCCATAACTCCAGATGCAGGGGCTCTGAATCCCTTTTTGAGTCACACGGACCCCCACACATGAGACATGCACACTCACAGAAAACTGAATAAAATGCAAATGAACTTGTAGAAAATGAATTAAGTTGGGTGTGGTAGGGTTCACTTTTGTTGTTGTTGTTTTTTGAGACAGTTTTTCTCTGTGTAGCTCTGGCTGTCCTGGAACTCAGTCTTTAGACCAGACTGGCCTGGAACTGAGAAATCTGCCTGCCTCTGCCTTCCAAGTTTTAGGAATAAGGGAGTGCACCACCCCCATCAGGCTGGAAGGGCTCACTTTTAATGCCATGAATTATGATGGAAGGATTCTAATCTCCAGGGCAGCCTGTTCGTTGTTCCCAAAGCCTGTTTAGAAAAATTAATCCAGGAGTGGTGTTACATGCCTTTATCCTCAGTATTTGGAGGCAGAGTCAAACTCAAGTGAGTTTGAGACTATTCCAGAATAGCCAGTGATATGAAGGGTGATGATGTCACACAAAGTGAATATTCATTAGGTAGTATTAAATCAGATTGTAGGTAAAATAGTGTTAATTATTTTCTGAAAGGAATTTTTATAATTACTCTTGGCAGAACAGCTAGTACAATGACAGTTGTTTTGTTTTTCAATTACAAAGATTTATTCATCTTATTTTAATTTGGATTTTTTTTTTGTTTTTTTGAGACAGGGTTTCTCTGTGTAACACTGGCTATCCTGGCAATCAATCTCTAGACCAGGCTGGACTTGAATTAAGAAATCTCTCTGCCTCTGGCTCCCAAGTGCTGGGATTGAAGTCACGTGCCACCACCTCCTGGCATTATTTTTGATTTCTTAACATAGGGCCTTTGTATGTAGTTCTAACTCTCCTGGAAGTGCTTATGTAAACAAGACTGCCTTCCACAAATGGAGATCCTCATCCATTTGCCTTGCAGGTAGTTGGATTAAAAGGCTCTGTTATAATGCCCAGCCTTAATTTATTTTTACATGTTGTACTGGATGGTTTAGTGTGTGAACTTGACACATCCTTTCACAGAGAAAGGAGCTTCAGTTGGGGAAATGCCTACATGAGATTCAGCTGTGGGGTATTTTCTCACTTAGTGATCAAGGGAAGAGGGCTCCTTGTGGGTGGTACCATCGCTGGGCTGGTATTCTTGGGATCTACAAGAGAGCAGGCTGAGCAAGCTTGGGGAAGCAAGCCAATAAGTAACATGGCCCCACGGCCTCTGCATCAGCTCCTGTTTCTTGACCTACTTGAGTTCCATTCCTGACTTCCTTTGGTGAGCAACAGCAATGTGGAAGTTTAAGCAGAATAAATCCTTTCCTCCCTAACTTGCTTCTTGGTCATGATATCTGTGCAGGAATAGAAACACTGACTAAGACACATGTAATGCCTCAATCCATGCATGGACATACCTGGTACTTGGCAGGACAGAGGAGTGTAGGATCGCCCATGACAGTATTATAGGCAGTTGTGAGCCAATTTCTGTATGCCTGGGACTAAAGTCAGTTCCTCTACAAGAGTGGCTACTGATGCTTAATTACTCTCATGAGTATTAAGCATAATAGTATTAAATCATATGTGTGTGAATCCTTGACATTTCTTCTAGATGTGTAATTTCCATATAAATAAAATGTTACCTTGTCTTACTTTTTGCTGTGACAGTGCATTCAAGCCACGTGGAACACACTATCACCTGGAACTCCATGTCCAGGTGCTTCTTTTCCTTCTTTTTGCCACCAAAGTTTACGTTGGGGAACCTTCTGTTTTATGGGGCTTACTTATGGTAACTGATCATCAGGCTTTGAAGCAAGACCTATACCATCTTAGCAGCCCTCTTTTCTTTTTCATTTTTTTTGAGAGAGGGTTTGTCTGTGTAGCCCTGGCTGTCCTGGAACTCACTCTGAAGACCAAGCTGGCCTCGAACTCAGAAATCCACCTGTCTCTGTCTCCCAAGTGCTGGGATTAAAGGCTTGAGCCATCACTACCTGGCCCCATGGCTTACTTAGAAATTATCAAACACTGAGTATAACAAATGTATCCTACTCTTTGTACCATGGTCAGTTCTAGTGCAGTTGGCTTTAAGGGAATCTACTGTGTTTGTGTGAGTGAGTGAGTGAGTGAGTGTGTGTGTGTGTGTGTGTGAGAGAGAGAGAGAGAGAGAGAGAGAGAGAGAGGGAGGGAGAGAGAGAGAGAGAGAGAGAGAGAGAGAGAGAGAGAGAGAGAGAGAGAGAGAGAGAGAGAGGAGAGAGTTATTTATTCAAACATCTATGCTGGGCAGTGGTTGGGGATGCCTTTAATCCCTGCACTTGGGACACTGAGGTGGGCAGATTTCTCCGTTTGAGGCCAGCCTGATTTACAGAGTGAGTTCCAGGACAGCCAGGGCTACACAGAGAAACCCTGTTTCAAAAATCCAGAACAACTACAACAAAAACAAAAAACAAAATCAAAAAGAAAACAAACAAAAAACAAATAAGGTGGAGCTATATCATAGGACAGCCAACAAGAGCGAGTGGTAATAGGATAAATATCATTAAGCAAATGACACATGCTCTCCACTAATTCTGTAAGGGGAATAGCAGATATAGAAAAAGTAGTGGTGTTAACAGTAGGACTCTGAAGAATACCAGATACCGGAGAAGAAAATAAGAAAGCAGTATTACTCCTATTCCTTTTAGCACTATTTTTTTCTTTTTATCTTTATAGTTTCTTCTTTTGGGCTTATTTATGATCTTAGTAGGTCCTACAGAAAATGTCAAAGTCACAATTTTGGTAAAATGTCATCCATCCTGGCACACTCATTTAATCCCAGTCATTGGGAGGCAGAGGTAGGCAGATTTCTGAGTTGGAGGACAGCCTGGTCTGCAGAGTGAGTTCCAGGACAGCCATGGCTACACAGAAAAACCCTGTCACAAACAAACAAACAAACAAACAAACAAACAAAAAAGTAATCCATAATCATAATCTTCCTTATAAAGCCAAAGTTTTCAAGTCCTTCCTTTAATCCAGCCTTCTCTAACATTTTTTCCAGACACTGGAATAGGATTACAGAGAAAACTAACAGAGGATGCTACTCCTGTCCAGGATCCAGACAGCGCAGCTTTGGCACAACTAAAACCCCGAAGCAACAATGTCCATTGCCATTATAACTAGAACTAGATAGGCCTGGACCTGTTGAAATCCTAGCTACTGTAATTAAATCTCTTTGGGGCTTCCAATAAACATTCCTTGTGGTCTCACATTTCCAAACAGCACAGAAAAAAATCTTCTGCACCTCCCCAACTATGACCATGGGATCTAGTCCTGCCATCTCAAGGACACATGTGAAAAGAACAAATGCTTAAATGGTCTCTAAGCACTGGATGTCTACATCCCACCTTTCAGATAAAACCTTCACATGACCAAGGATTTGGGGAGCAGGACTCTTTTCCATCATACTCAAGTGAACCTCCAAGGGGTAATAGCTTAGTTAAGTGCCTAAACTTGGAGCTGACAAAGATCCAAACAAGATCAAGCCTCCTGGTGTAAGGAGGGTGGCTTTGAGAATTGATAGAAAACACCTGCTATCCAGTAAGGGCGAAGACTACACTTCAGGTTAATTTAGATGGCTCATAGGGATTCTGAGATGCCTTCATCATTAGTATCATAATCATTAGAAGGCTCAGGATTTGTGGCCACTTGGCGAAACAATCTTTTCAGTAGTCATTGATCTCCAGTTCCTTTATTTGAAAAACCACACACAGGATCTCATTCCCGTATTAAAATAGGGTTGGGACCATTCCAAAGTATTAGTTAAAGGATCTCAACATTTAACCATGGTATATGATCTGGAAGTGTCTGGATGCCAGCGGTGATCTACTGCAGACTGACCTTTAGCATCAGTTTACAAAAAATTAAAACAAATAATGCAAAAGCGAGATGTGCTTTTGGTGACCTTGGAGGTTAAAACTCCCCCTTTTTTGTTTTCTAACGCTAATTTTTCAGATACATTCAACAATTCCTAGTCTCATTGGATCATGAGGAATTTCAGTTTTATTTTCAATTCCAAATTCCTTGCAAAATTGTTCAAAGCTGTTTCCAGTATAAGCAGGCCCATTATCTGTCTTGCCAACTTTAGGCAGTCCCTTAGCAGTAAAAGCCTGTAAACAATGAACAATAACATTTCTAGAAGATTCTCCTCTTAAAGCAGTTGCAACTAGAAATCCTGAAAAGCTGTCAGTAGTCATATGTGCTAAGAGAAAAACTCTTATATTTAAATGCCTCCAACAAGGAAATGGAAAGAGCTTACATTAGCAGCTTGACAGAACATTTGAAAGCTGTACAACCAAATGAAACAAATACATCCAAGAGGAATACACAGCAGGGAATAAACAAATTAAAGGCCAAAATATACCAAATAGAAACAAAAAGAATTATACAAAGAATCAACAAAACCAGGAGTTGGTTCTTTGAGAAAATGAACAAGATAGATAAACACTTAGCAGACTAACCAGAAGGAATAGAGGAACCACACAAATTAATAAAATCGTTAGTGAAAAGGGAGATATAACAGCAGAAACAGCAGAAATTCCAAAAATCATCAGATCCTACAAAAAAAAGCTTATACTCAACAAAATTGGAAAATCTGGATGAAATGGACAATTTTGTAGACACATGCCAGGTGCCAATGTTAAAACATGATCAGATAAACCATCAAAATATTCCCATAACACCGGAGGAAATAGAGTCAGTTATTAACAGTCTTCCAAAAACACCACCATCACCAACACCACCACCACCAAAAACAACAACAACAACAAAAGCACAGGACCAGATGTGTTTGTGGGGAATTCTATCAGATCTTCAAAGAAGACCTACTACAGATACTTTTCAAACTATTCCACAAATCAGAAACCTGAGGTATACTTCACAATTCATTATATGAAGCCATAGTAATGCTTATACACAAACGAAACAAAGACCAAACCATGAAAGAGAACTCCAGACGAATTTCCCTTAAGAACATTGATGCAAAACTACTCAATAAAATTCTTGCTGACCGAATCCAAGAACACATCAAAACAGTAATTCACCAGGATCAAATAGGCTTCATCCCAGCGATGCAGGGGTGGTTCAATATATGGAAATCTTTCAATGTAATCCACTACATAAACCAACTCTCATGTGTGTGTGTGTGTGTGTGTGAGAGAGAGAGAGAGAGAGAGAGAGAGAGAGAGAGAGAGAGAGAAGAGAGAAAGAGAGAGAGAGAGAAAGAGAGAGAGAGAGAGAGAGAGAGAGAGAGAGAGAGAGAGAGAGAAGAGAGAGTTATTTATTTAAACATATCTGCTGGGCAGTGGTTGGGGATGCCTTTAATCCCTGCACTTGGGACATTGAGGTGGGCAGATTTCTCCATTTGAGGCCGGCCTGGTGTACAGAGTGAGTTCTAGGAGAGCCAGGGCTACACAGAGAAACCCTGTTTCAAAAACCCAAAACAACAACAACAAAAACAAAAAACAAAAAACAAAACCAAAAAGAAAACAAAAACAAAAAAACAAATCAGGAAAGCTATATCATAGGAAAGCCAACAAGAGCAAGTGGTAATAGGATAAATATCATTAAGCAAATGACACATGCTCTCCACTAATTCTTTTTTTTAATTTATTGATATATTTATTTACATTTCAAATGATTTCCCCTTTTCTGGACCCCCACTCCCCGGAAGTCCCATCAGTCCCCTTCCCTCCCCCTGTTTTCCCACCCAACTCTTCCCACTTCCCTGTTCTGATTTTGCTCTATACTGCTTCACTCAGTCTTTTTAGACTTTAAGACTCCTCCGTTCTTCTTGTACCTCATTTGATGTGTGGATTATGTTTTGGGTATTCCAGTTTTCTGGTTAATATCCACTTATTAGTGAGGGCATACCATGATTTACCTTTTGAGTCTGGGTTACCTCACTTAGTATGATGTTCTCTATCTCCATCCATTTGCCTAAGAATTTCATGAATTCATTGTTTCTAATGGCTGAATAGTACTCCATTGTGTAGATATACCACATTTTTTGCATCCACTCTTCTGTTGAGGGATATCTGGGTTCTTTCCAGCATCTGGCAATTATAAATAGGGCTGCTATGAACATAGTAGAGCATGTATCATTATTACATGGTGGGGAATCCTCTGGGTATATAGAGGGGTTGTTTCAAAGTAACTGTAAATATTCATTCTTCATTGTTAGATCATATTCTCATGAAATAAAAGGAGAAACAGTTCCTGAAAATTATTTTATTAAGTTATATTATCCATTTACATTCCAGTCACTATGGCATATGTCACACTGACCTATAGTTCTTCACCCAACACATTAGATAAAGTTTTCACCTAATATGTTTTAACGTTTTTTTACATTTATTACGATAGTATCACATATTATAACTGAATAAGAGATTAACTAATTAAGAAAGAAAACAATCAGGATAAAGTGTCCTTGCTGTTTTTGTTTACAGGGAGGAGTCAGAAAATGGAGCAAATTAAGATGACTAGGGAAACTTTCTAAAACCATGCCAACTTAGCTAAAGTTATGTAATATTAAGATTCAAACACTAATTTAGATATTACCTAATTATTCTATAAGTAAATAAGAAACTCAAAAAGTTATTGAGTATAACAACTTATACGTGAAATATACAGCACTTTGTTTTCTCAGAAAGCAATAGGGCAGCTCTTAGGCATTTTCTTTGTGCAGTGACTAGAAAATCTTGATATGACTAGGAAGCTTAGCTTTACCATTAAGATGCTGAGAGCTAGCATATAACAGTTTAAGAGAGAGGTAATATTTCATGTTTCAGAAGGGAGCAATAATTCTATTTTGGCTTTTATACTAAATGCTATGTATATTTAGGGTGACAATTGAAGCATATTACGTGAAGGTCATTAAGATTTAATGACCATCATTACAGTCTCTTGCAATGCACACACAACTGTATAATGCATTGTGGAATGAAAACAGAGTTGATTAGTTGGATTTTACATACTCACGCAGGGAAAACTTAAAAAATAACTTTCAAATGCAATCATTCTAAATGTACTATGCTGATGTACTAAAATCAAAGCATTCCACAGAACTGAAGCACATGACTAACACCGTGCTTTGTTCTAGGAGAAAGCTGACCAGTTCTCAGGGACAGCTAAGCCTACACCATTTATCCTATTGACCATGGCTTATATAAAAACATCAGGTTCCCAGTAAAGAACCAAGTCTAGGAATGTCAGTAAATCTTTTGAGCGTTTTACATCTTTAAAACCATGCTAAGTCTACACTCCTATCTTAAAATCTCAAGCTGATATCAGATAGAGTGAAGTTTCTGGCTATGATAGAAAATAGAAAGGTCTCCAAGCATCATATTCTCTCCAGCTCCAGGAAAGCATCATGTGAGAAATAGAGAAGTAGCCAAAGAGGAAAGCTGGAAACATTCAGCTGTGATGTGATGCACTGTACAAGGTATTTAAAGTTCAGGAGTGTAGTGAACCATCAGGCTTTTCATAATGCTGGGAGCCATCTGTTTAATAATATGTTCAAAGATAAAAGCAGCAATGATTGTGATGGTAACCATAGCCCCATCTTTTGACAATATATCTGTAACTGAGCATCCTTCAACTCAGGGACCTTCGGTCTCTTGATCTTACAGATGTGGTGGTCAGTGAGAAGGCCAAACAAGGAAAGAGAACTTCAGACCAATCTCCCTCATGAACATTGATGCAAAAATACTGAACAAAATCCTGGCCAACCGAATCCAAGCATGCGTCAGAACTGTAATTCACCACAATCAGGTAGGCTTCATCCAGGGGATGCATGGATGGTTCAATATACAGAAATCTGTCAATATAATTCACTACATAAACAAATTAAAGGAAAAAATACCCACATGGTCAATTCATTAGATGCTGAAAAGCTTTTGACAAAATTCAGCATCCCTTCATGATAAAAGTCTTCGAGAGATTGGGAATCCAAGGCCCATACCTAAACACAGTGAAAGAAATATTCTGCAAACTGGTAGGCAACATCAAACTAAATGGAGAGAAACTTGAGTCAATCCCCCTAAAATCAGGGACCAAACAAGGCTGCTCACTCTCTCTCTCTCTATTCAATATAGTACTTGAAGTCCTAGACAGAGCAATCAGGCAGCAAAAAGAGGTCAAAGGAATACATATTGGAAAGGAAGAAGTCAAACTATCACTATGTGCAGATGAAAGCTTAAATGACCCCAAGCTTTCCAACAAAGAATTCCTAAAGCTGATAAAAAAAAACATCAGCAAAGTTGTTGGATATAAAATTAACTCAAGCAAATCATTAGGCTTCGTCTACTGAAAGGATAAACAAGAAGAGAAAGAATTTATGGAAATGACATCTTTCAAAATAGTTCAAAGTAATATTTCATACCTAGGTGTGACCCTGCGAAGAAAGTGAAGGGTCTATATGACAAGAACTTTAAGCCTCTAAAAAAAGAAATCGAAGAAATACTAAGAAGATGGAAAGATCTGCAATGCTCACAGATTCGCAGGATCAATATAGTAAAAATGGCCATCTTGCTGAAAGCATTTGACAGATTCAGTGCAATCCCCATCAATGCAATCAGAATTCCAAATCAATTTTTCATAGTTCTAGAAAGAGGAATTCTTAAATTCATCTGGAATAACAACAACAACAACAACAACAAAAACAGGATAGCAATAACTATTCCCCACAACAAAAGATATTGCAGGGGAATCACCATCCCTGACCACAAACTCTACTACAGAGGATAGTTATAAAAACTGTTTAGTATTAGTATGCAGACAGGCAGGAAGAGCAATGGAATAGGATTGAGGACCGAGCAAATAACCCACACATGTACATTCACTTGATATTTGACAAAGGAGCTAAAATCATCCAATGGAAAAAAGCCAGCATTTTAAACAAATGGGCTAGATCCACTGGAGGTTTGCATGCAGAAAAATGCAAATTGACCCATTCTTATCTCCTTGTACTACGTTCAAGTCCAAGTGGGTCAAAGATCAATACATAAAATCAGACACACTGAAGCTTATAGAGCAGAAAGTGGGGACAAAACTTGAACACACGGGCACAGGGGAACAGTTTCTGAACAGAAAACCAATAGCTTATACTCTAAGAACAAGAATCGACAAATGGAAGCTCATAAAACGGCAAAGCTTCTGTAAGGCAAAGAATAAAGTCAATAGGACAAAACTTCAACCAACACATTGGGAAAAGATCTTTATTAACCCTAACATATACAAAAATGCAAGAAGTTAGTCTCCAGATAATCAAACAACCCTATTTAGGTTACAGAACTTAACAGGGAATACTCAACTGAGGAAACTCCAATGGCTCTAAAGCACCTAAAGAAATATTCAGTATCCTTAGTTATCAGGGAAATGCATATCAAAACAACACTGAGATTCCACCTTACACCAGTCAGAAAGGCTAAGATGACAAACTCAGGGGACAGCAGTAGCTGGAGACAATGCAGGGAAAGAGGAACACTTCTCCATTGTTGGTGGAATTGCAAGCTGGTAAAACCACTCTGGAAATCAGTTTGGCGATTCCTTAGAAAATTAGACATAGTACTACTTGTGGACCCAGCTATACCACTCAGAATGTGCTCTTTATGTAATAAGGACACATGCTCCACTATGTTCATAGCTGTCTTATTTATAATAGCCAGAAGCTGGAAAGAACCCAGATGTCCCTCAACAGAGAAATGGATACAGGAATTGTGGTATATATACACAATGGATTAGTATTCAGCTATCAAAAACAATGAATTCATGAAATTCTTAGGCAAATGGATGGAACTAGAAAGTGTCTTCTTGAATGAGGTAACCCAGTCACAAAAGAACGTACATGGTATTCATTCACAAATAAGCAGATGCTAGTCCAAAAGCTCAAAATAAACAATTTATAATTCACCCAGCACAGGAAGCTCAAGAAGAAGGAGGACTTAAGTGAGGGTGCTATGGTTCCTCTGAGAAAGGGAACAAAATCGTCACAGGAGCAACACGGCAGGCAGGCAATATGTGGAGCAGAGTCTGAAGTAAAGGCCACCCAGCAAGTGCCCAGGAGGGGATTCATCCTATAGACAGTCACCAAACACTGACACTATGAAGAGAAGTTTGTACCAAAAGAAGCATGCCATGGCTCTCTCCATAGGGCCCCACCTAAGCCTTACAAATACAGAGGCAGAAACTAGCACCCAACTATTGGAATAATCTTGGTGTCCCCATCAGAGGATCTGGAGGGTTGCCCGGAGGAGCTGAAAGAGTATATAGCCCCATGGGAAGAACAATGACTTCGGACACCCAGGCACCCCAAGACTCCCAGGGACTGACCATCCACGAAGGCGTGTACATAGTTCCAGCCAAAAATGTGGCAGAGCAATGCCTTGTTGGGCATCAGTGGGAGGAGTGGTCTTTGGTCAGGTAAAGACCCAATAGAGGGTCAACAAAGGAAAATGTACAGGGGAGGGAGTTGGGGGGGTAGGTGGGAGTGTGTTGGGTAAAGGGGCATATACAAGGAGGCAGGAGCTGGGAGGAGGGGTGGGGAATTATTGGGGAGGAGGACTTTTGGGAGGGGGGAAATTGGGAAAGGTTTTACCATTGGCAATGTAAGTGAAGAAGATACTCAATAAAAAAAGATTAAAAAAAAAAAAAAGAAAAAGCAAGATAGTAATCTTCTTTTAATAAATCCAAAAGAAGATAACCACTCAAACATAAAAATTACATCAAAAATAACAGGGAGCAACAATCACTATACCTTAATATCTCTTAACCTCAATGGACTCAATTTACCAATAAAAAGACATAGACTAAAAGTCTGGCTATGCAAACAGGACACAGCACTTTGCTGCATACATGAAACGCATATCGTTATCAAAAACAAACACTACCTCAGAGAAAAAGGCTGGAAAACAAATTTCCAAGCAAATGTTTCCAGGACAAAAGGCGTGGCAGCAATTCTAATATCAGATAAAATTGACTTTCATCCAAAAGTTATTTAAAAAGACACAGGACACTTCATATAGATCAAAGGAATAATCTACCAAGAACTCTCATTCTGAGCATCTATGCTCTAATTGCAAGGGCACCCACATTCATAAAAGAAACTTTAGTAAAGCTCAAAACACACAGTTATAAAGATCAGAAATTTCAGGCCCATACCTAAACAGTAAAAGCAAACCAGTAGCCAACATCAAACTAAATGGTGAGAAAATTGAAGCAATCGCACTAATATCAAGTACTAGACAAGCCTGCCCTCTCTCTCCATATTTATTCAGTATATTACTTGAAGTTCTAAGTAAAGCAATTAGAAAACACAATTCGGTAAGAGGGATACAAATTGGACAGGAAGAAATCAAACTACCACTATTTGCAGATGATATGATAGTATAATTAAGTGACCCCCAAAACTCCACCAGAGATCTCCTACAGCTGATAAACAACTTCAGCAAAGTGGCTGGATATAAAATTAACTCAAACAAATCTTATGCTCCAAGGATAAACAGGCTGAGAAAGAAATTAGTGAAATGACACCTTTCACAGTAGTCACAAATAATATTTCATACCTTGTTGTGACTCTAATCAAACATGTGAAAGATCTGTATGACAAGAACTTCATGTTTCGAAAGAAAGAAATCAAAGAAGACCTCAGAAGATGGAAAGATCTCCCATGCTCCTGGATAGGCAAGATTGATATAGTAAAAATGGACACAATGCAAGAGCAATCTACAGATTCAATGCAATGCCCATCAAAATTCCAACTGAATTATTCATAAAGTTTGAAAGAGCAATTCTCAAATTCATCTGGAATAGCATAAAACCCAGAATAGCAAAACTATTATCGACAATAAAAGAACTGGGGGAAGCACTATCCCTGACCTCAATCAGTACTACAGTGCAACAATGCTAAAAATCATCTTGTATTGGTACAGTGACAAGCAGGTAGAATGTGTGGAGAGAAGGTTTATGGGACATATGGGGAGGAGGAATCTGGGAAAGGGGAAATCTTTTGGAATGTAAACAAAGAATACAGAAAATAAAAATTATATATATAAAAAAGAAAAAGGCACTCATAGAAAACAGGAGATACAATGCTTAAAGCCAGGCATGATGGCATGTCCTTGCAATCCTAGCACTCAGGAGACTGCAATAGAATATCTGAGGGTTCAAGGCCAGCCTGGGCTTTCAATGTAAGACACCGTTTCAAAAAAAAAAGCGATTTATTTGTTTCCTCTTTAAGTGCTTCTACCTGTTGACCTGTATTTTCCTGTATTTCTTTCAGTGAGTCATTTATATCCTCCTTAAAGCACTTTATTATCAATATGAAATAGGATTTTAGGTCAGCTTCCTGATTTTGAAGGTATTTCAGGGTTTGTTGTGGTGGAAGAACTGGGTTCTGATAATGCCCACATATACTGGCTTCTATTGCTTATGGTCTTGTACCTGACCACATTTCCAAAGGTATGGCTGCAGACTGAATGTGGCCGCAGGGTGGGAATGTCTGCTGGACCTGAGGGGATGAGAGAGGAGCCTATCGGAAGGCCAAGGTGAAGATTAACTTGAGGCCAAGTCCTTGGATTAGAGTTTCAATACCAGGGTCAGTCTTTGGTAGATGTAAGAGCCTCATGATTTGTCTAATTTGACCACGAGTGCTCTAGTGTAGATTAGAGTGGGAAGAGGTCACTTGATGTTTTCTCTTCTATGGCTCTTCAATTTTTGGTTGGAGTCAGAGAGTCAAGAAGAATGGAAGAGGATCTGTGATTTTTTTGTTGTTGTTTTTCTGAGAGAAGGTTTCTCGGTGTGGCCCTGGCTGTCATGGACCTCACAGTGTAGTACAGGCTGGTCTTGAACTCAGAAAACCTCCTCCCTCTGTCTGCCAAGTGCTGGGATTAAAGGTGTGTACCACCACTGTCCGACTGTGACTCTTTAAAATGTTAAATTATTTATTTGCACCCCCTTACCCCACATGCACAATCCCCACAGCCATCTCCCACCCCCAGCCCCTTCTTTTCAGAGTGGGTGAGAAGTCTCACCCAATCAGGCACTTCAAGTCTCTGTAAGGCTAAGCATTTGTTCTTCCACTGACACAATACAAGGCAGTGCAGCTAGAAGTAGATATCCCATATACATGCAACAGTTTTTGAGATAGCTCCTGCTCCAGTTGCTCCAGAACCTGTGAAGATCAGCCTGAACATCTGCTACATAAGTTCAAGGAAGGCTAGGTCCAATTTATGCATGCTCTTTGGATGGTGGTTCAGTTCCTGAGAATCCCATGGGTCCTGTGAAGCTTTCTTCACATCTACTGAGGATTAAATTTACCGCAAAATTGAAAGCAAATTTAACTAAATAGGTTCTTGTAAGGCTTTATCTAGGTGAGAATTTATGTATGATTGTGTGAGATCAACCTCAATATTTTCTGAAAAGAAAAAAAAGAAAAAATTACAAAGTAGACTGAAAGAAATACTGTGTCTCTGAGAGTCTTTTAGTTAAGTTGGCTAAGGGTTTGCCAACCTGGTTGAGCTCTTGGTTTTGTTGATTTTTTTTTTAAATTTTTCCTCTTTCTTCCTTTTCTTTTTTTAGAAAAGATTTATTTATTTTATGTATGTGAGTACACTGTAGCTGTCTTCGGACACCAGAAGAGGGAATCAGATTCCTTTACAGATGGTCATGAGCCACCATGTGGTTCCTTGGATTGAACTCAGGACCTTTGGAAGAGCTCTTAAACACTCAGTCATCTCTCCAGCCCTTCCTCTTTCTAATTGCTTGATTTCAGCCCACATCCAGGTCCTCCATCATGGAGTTCTTCACCCCTCCTCACCTTTGACCCTGAAAAAGTGCTCCCCACCTTATGCTCCCCTCACCCACTCACCCACCTACTCCCACTTCAATCCCTCCAGGGTTCTAGGACTTTTAAACTTTGGGGGAGGACATTCAATTGCTAGCCTCCCTAGGCTGACAGACTCATATTATCACATGAGCTATTTGCAAGCTTATTGCAATGTTGAGAATACTTAAGAAGCATGGGAGGCACTGGCAGGTGGTCAGAAAGAGTGTGGCCCCTGAATAATCCCTGCTCTATAATAAGTCCACAGCTTGTGATGGGTAGGCATGATGGGTGGTCTCTGGAACTTTTCTGATATTTTTACCTTTTTCCATGTTCTCCTCTAAGAACATACTCCAATAAGATCAGAACCCATCTAAGTCCTAAGGTCTGTCCTTGCATTTAAGATTCCAAATGTCTTCAAATGCACCCACACAAACCAGTTCCCAAATGCCTCAAGAGCTTGCAAGGAATCTGCCTTTCCAAGTGAGTCCCCTAGAGACTCCAACTTGTCCAATGCAATCAAGTCATTCAGTCCCTGAAAGCGACCTCTGTCGACAAGATTCCCAAGGTCCATCAAGAAGATCAATTATCCAAATGCAACCAGGTCCTGTAATGGGCCCAGGTTTTCCAATTCTCTATGAGTTGACAGTCACCCTGATACCTACACCACAGAACAATTTAATGAAGAAAGTTTCAGATCAATTTCCCTTATGAACATTGATGCAAAAATACACCGCAATATACTAAGTCCCCCAATCAAAGAACACATCAAAGAAATCATACACTATGATCAAGTAGTCTTCATCCACCAGATACAGGGAGCTGCTTCTAAATATCAAAATCCACCAAGGCAAACCACCACATCAACAAACTGAAAGAAAAACAAATCACATGATTGTTCTAGTAGATACTGAAATAGATTTTGACAGGAAAAATCCAATATTAGTTCCTTTAATAGTCTTCTAGAGATCAATGACAAAAGATGCATAGCTGAAGTATGGGGTTTTTAATTTTTTTGTTTGTTGTTTTGAGACAGTATTTTTCTCAGTGCCACTGGCTGTCCTGGAATTCACTCTGTAGGCCAGATTGGCCTCGAACTCAGAAATCCACCTGTCTCTGCCTCTAAGTGCCCTTGAAAGAGACCTCCATCAGCAAGAGTCCCAAGGTCCATCAAGAAGATCAAGTATCCAAATGCAACGAGGTCCTGTAATGGGTCCAGGTTTACCAATTCTGAGAAGCCTCTTAGTGCATATTCATCATCAGATACCTTCAAGATCCTCAGTGAGATCTAATTTCCAGGTTCCTGTGGGACCTATGGTACTGTCACCTAATTATGGTTACCGACAAAAGAGACTCTGGGCTCCAAGGAACCATCAGAAAATACTCACTGTATACACCAGGGAGCAAAAGAACCTGCTGTAAACATATTTGGCTAAGTGCACATACCCAAAACGGGAGGAGCGGGGGGGGGGGGGGGACTGGCATTGTTGATTGGTTTGACAGCACATGAGATCCAGGCATGCCTCTCTTTGCTGTCTCTGACAGCCAAAATATCCAATCCCCCCTCCCCCTATCAGACTCCTGAGCTCTGTGCTCTTTAATGTTAGGGACAGTTGTGGAAGTTGAATATACATGCATCAAGAGCTGGACCTCACATTCTGCTTCAACCCAGGTAGGAATATGGATGAATATTATTATCCTGTAGGGTCTCAGAGACCTAGACCTCAGAGCTCATAGTACAATTCAGGACACACTAACTGAATCTTCTCTAGGCTTTTGGTGTCAGGTCATATTCATTCTATCTTACTACAATCCCTTAGGGATCTAGACCTTCAGACTTCTCTGTTGTGGACTCATGCAGTATTGCTGCAGAAATTCCTTTCAATCCAGAAGCTTCACCTAGTGACAAGTTGGGGGCACACAGGTATTCCTTTGATGTCTCCTTTGTTTTTCAGATCTGGTTCAAGAACACCCGGGCTAAGTCCAAGTGGAAGAATCTCAAGAATATCCCAGCAGCACCTCCAGAAATAAATGGAAGCTCTGAAGCTGTTTCTGAGCCAACCCATCTTCCTGGTTCCTTATCTGTAATTGCTTCTGCCAATGGAGACTCCATGGGTTCAGGCACATTTGGTGAGGATTCCATTTCCAACCTCAACTGCAGCCAGGGATGGTCAAGCTCAACTTCAGCCATCGTGATCAAGCCTGTGATGGTGCCAGGTGTAGTCAGCAAGAATACCTGCTTGATGACCATGCCCCTGTTAGGGCTGGTGACTCTAGTCAATCAGTAGCAGTTGAAGTCCAGACTGGCATAGCAGGATCTGGAGCTTCAGTAGCCATGGTAGCATCCACTCAAGGTACAGAGGATGCTCAAGATTCAGGTCCATCTGATGAGGGGCTCTGGCAGTGGATTCTTGAAGACTTTGAGGAGTTGGAGGATCGGTACAATTGTAGATACCACCACACCATTCCATAAAACACCTCTCTCCCCTTGATTCATTCAGGCCTTTATAGAAAGGAAGAGGTGTGTTAGTATATTTGAGAGGTGTGTTAGTATATTTGGGGAAATTAAGCAGTCCTATCTGTAGTAGTTTCATGTCACTAGTTTATATAATGGGATTGTTTAAAAAAAAAAAAACAAAGGAAACTATTCTCTCCATATTGTTGAATTATATGTTCTTTAAATGAAAGAAAAAAACGTGTTGAAAAATAAAAATAATGTTTTTTCCAGTCTTTCTCCCTAAATATTTTTACATGTGAATGCCTGCAGTGCATGTATGCAACTGTCTTGTAGTTGGAGACTCAAAGTGTATAGTATCTGTTGGAGTGAAACTATAGAGTGGAGGTCTTACATGTGTGTTTGGAAATGGGCTCACATCTTCATCAAGATCCACTGCTGCTCCTAAGCAATGAGGTCTCATGGTCATTGTTAACTGTACAGCAATTTCAAGGACAGTTTAAGGTACACCAGGCCCTACCTGAAACAAAAGTATTGATAAGAAACTTTTCACTAGAAAATGCATTGGTCAAGTCTAGCTTAGTATGACGCTTTCTTGTCTTTGGCTTATACCAAGAGCAGTTGCTGGACCAGTGTCTTTGCAGAGGCCAAAGAAGGTTGATAAAGCCTGGGCAGTGGTGGCATAGGCCTTTATTTGCAGCACTAGGGAGGCAGAAGGAGTTCTGCTTCTGAGTTTGAGTCAAGCTTGGTCTATAGAGGATATTGGAGCACAGCCAGAGCTACTCAGAGAAACTCTTCCTAAAAATATTAAGTATAGAGAGACACAGAGACTCACACAACACACACACACACACACAATGAGAGATAGAGAGAGACAGAGACACAGAGAGAAAGACACAGAGAAAGACAGAGACACAAAAAGAGAAACAGATCTAGAGACAGAGAAGGAGATAGAGACCAGCAGAGACAGAAAGACAGATTTAGACACAGACAGACAGACAGAGCAAGAGACAGAGGTATGGTTTCAATACATGGAAGCAGGATAATACATTCTCTGAGGAAACAAGGTTTATAAAAAGAAACCAATTAAATATGCATTTAGAGCAAAATGCCACCATGAAATACTAAATGGTACAGTAAAAGCTCACTCAAGGGATGTTGGCCTCTAATCACAACATTTGTTGGGCAGTAGAATGAGAAATTTAGTCAACCTCAGTCATCCAGTGAGTTTGGGATCAGCCAGGAAAAAAAAGTCAGAAACTGGGGTTATGGTACAGACCAAGAACTTGTCATCATCTTTGAATGACTGAGGTTTTTTTTTTTTCTTTTTTGTTTTTTTGAGACAGGGTTTCTTTGTGTAGCCTTGGCTGTCTTGGAACTCACTCTGTAGACCAGACTGGCCTCCAACTCCGAAATCTGCCTTCCTCTGCCTCCCAAGTGCTGGGATTAAAGGTGTGTGCCACCACCGCCTGTCCAGCGTTTTTTTCCCCTTAAAACTATTTAGCTTAGGGATAAACTAGGAGCAGAAACCCAGGCACCGAACTGCTGAAGCCTTGAGCTCTCCATGCCTTTTGGGAATCTAGGTAGATACCACAACACATACAGAGTATTTGAGGGGTCATTTAGAAATTGTGAAAGGCCCAGGAAGAAGAATGGTTGAATAAGGGAGCTAACAAGGTAGTTGAAGACTGAACAGGCTGCCGTCCTGTAAGAATGGGTGCATAGTAAGAGGAAAGTAGTTGTCAAGAACCCTGGAAGCCGAGTGAGTATATATCCATTTCCTGAGAAAATGACTGACTGGTGAAGCCACAATTTCTTCTGGGCTGGAGTCTCATGAAGGAAAAGCCAATTTTCCCTTACTTTCCAATTCATTTACATCACAAATGATTTCCCACTTCCCAGTTACCCCTCCAACAACCCCCCATCCCACATCTGCCATGCCACCTCTTTTGTCTGTATGAGGGGCTCACAACCATCTTTAATGGGATCTGTTGCCCTCTTCTGGACTGTCTGAAGACAGCTACAGTGTACTTATGTATCATAATAAATCTTAAAAAAATGAATTTAGTGAGTTCTTTTTTTCCTTCCTCCTCTTTTCCTTTCCTCGAGAGTTCTAATACTAACAAATAATGTGTACATTTAAAGATCCTGGGGGTGGGGTGAGAAGCAAACATGCCCAAAGGAGTAAACAGCAGAAAATAATCAAACTCAGGGCATAATTGTCAATTGGAAACAAAGAGATCAATACAAGGAATCATCAAATCCAAGAGCTGGCTTGGGAGAAAATCAGCAATATAGACAACCCCTGAGCCAACTACTAAAAGGCAGAGACAGGATCCACATGAACACAATCAGAAATTAAATGGGAGAGATAGCAATGGATACTGGGGAAATTCAAAGAATCATTAGGTCTCACTACAAGTCTGCACTCCAAATAAGTGAAAAATCTAAATGAAATGGATGATTTACTAGATACATTCCATTTGCCAAGTTAAGACAATGTAAACTATCCAAGGAAACAAAAGTAGTCATTTACAGTCTTTTAACTGAATAAAATCTAAGGGCCAAGGTAGTTTTAGCACAGAATTCTGTCAGATTTTCAAAGAAGAGATAATATCAAACCTCTTCAAAGTATTGCACAAAACACAAAAGGAACATTACCAAAGTGACTCTATGAGGTAACAGTCACCCTGATACCTAAACCACAGAACAATTTAAGAAAGAAATTTCAGATCAATTTCCCTTGATGCAAAAATACTCAGCAAAATACAAAGTCAACCAATAAAAGAACACATCAAAGAACTTACACACCATGTACAAGTAATCTTCATCCACCAGATGCAGGGAGCTGCTTCTAAATATCAAAATCCACCAATGCAATCCACCAGATCAACAAACTGAAAGAAAAAAATCACATGACTGTCCAACTAGATGCTGAAAAACCCAGGTTCTTCTGTTTAACCAGGTCTCCCAAAGGGATCACATTTCCAGGAAATATAAAGATCTCTAGTTCTCTAAAACTTCCATTCATCATCCAGTCCTACAAATGATGTGAGGATGCTCTGTCCTTTCCAGTAACAAATTCTCCAATTTTCCAGTGAATTTCCTGCAGACCTCCAGAATTCTCCAGGTGCCTCGGGTCTACCAAGTCAACAATGTCTCATGACTTTTCAAATCCCTTTAGGGTCACAAGATCCAATGATCCAGGAACACAGAAGAAGAAACGAAATGTGCTTTCCAAAGAACAAATGCTAGTCCTGGGAAAACATTTTGATAACAGCAAGTACGTGAGCCAGGAACAGTGCAAGACACTGGCTCAAAGGCTTGGCATGAAAGAGAAACAGATCAAGGTATGCTCCATTTTGTGTTTCCCACCCTTATATTCAGCCCCTCCCCCATGAGACACTTGTACACTTTTGACAATGGCATTTTGGTGCCCATATACTGCTTTGGGTTTCTTGCCCCAGTTCTAGGTTGGAGAATATTGTGGTAAAGGTATATCCAAGGCTGGATTTGCATCTCCCTTAGGCTCAATGCAGAATTCTGGTGCATGAAGGAGGCATGCTGGTATCACACAGTGTCAGTGAATCTTAGCGACTCCAAAGAGGTGCTTCCTTCATCTGTGGGCTTCATGTCCAGGTTTTCCAGCCTTTATGCCTTTGTGTCCAGGTTCCTTAGGGTTCTGTGACAGATGGTATGTAGAAACCAAGGCCCAGGGTTTTGTTTTGTTTTTTTTTTTTTTTTTTTTTTTTTTTTGGTATAGAATAGAGCTTTTTCAGGGCAGAGGATGGGACTTAATGGGGTAGTAGAGGCAGAGAAAGGCAGAGAGAGGGAGAGAGTAAAGAAGTGGAGGCTGGCCATGACCAAGTGGAGAGAGGGGGAGGGGAGGAGAGCCCAGAGAGGAGAGAGGTGAGAGTGAGAGAGGTAAGAGAGAAAAACAAGGCCCAGGTTTTTCACCCAGCATCTTCAGATTAAGGACCCAGAGGGTTCAATTGACCTCCTGTTTTTGGACAATTGTTTATTTGTATGTTTATTTATATTCCTTCTTTTTATTTAACAATTTTAAAGATTTATGTATCAATTATATGTAAGTACACTGTAGCTATCTTCGGACACACCAGAAGAGGGCGTCAGATCATGTTATGGATGATTGTGAGCCACCATGTGGTTGTTGGGATTTGAACTCAGGACCTTCAGAAGAGCACTCAGTGCTCTTAACTACTGAGCTGTCCTCCATCTCTCCAGCCCTAATCATTTTTTTTTCCTGAGACAGGGTTTCTCTGTGTAGCCCTGGCTGTCCTGGAACTCACTCTGGAGACCAGGCTGGCCTCGAACTCAGAAATCTGCCTGCCTGTGCCTCCCAAGTGCTGGGATTAAAGGTGTGTAGTACCACTGCTTGGCTCTATTTTTTTTAACCCCCCCTCTCTCTCTCTCTCTCTCTCTCTCTCTCTCTTGTTATTCAATATAATTTTATAAATTTCAAATGATTTCCCCTTTTCTAGCCCCCCACTCCCCGAATGTCCCGTGAGCCCACTTCTCTCCCCCTGTCCTCCCAGCCACCCCTTCCCACTTCCCCGTTCTGGTTTTGCCGAATACTGCTTCACTGAGTCTTTCCAGAACAAGGGGCCACTCCTCTTTTCTTCTTCTACCTCATTTGATGTGTGGATTATGTTTTGGGTATTCCAGTTTTCTAGGTTAATATCCACTTATTAGTGAGTGCATACCATGATTCACCTTTTGAGTCTGGGTTACCTCACTTAGTATGATGTTCTCCAGCTCCATGCATGTGCCTAAGAATTTCATGAATTCATTGTTTCTTATGGCTGAATAGTACTCCATTGTGTAGATATACCACATTTTTTGCATCCACTCTTCTGTTGAGGGATACCTGGGTTCTTTCCAGCATCTGGCAATTATAAATAGGGCTGCTGTGAACATAGTAGAGCATGTATCCTTCTTACATGGTGGGGAATCCTCTGGGTATATGCCCAGGAGTTTTTTTTTTAATTTAATTTTATTTTTTTTATAACCTCTCTTTTTTAAAAAATATTATTTACTTATATTATATGAGCACACTGTTGCTGTTTTCAGCCACACCAGAAGAGGGCACCAGATCGCACTATAGATGGTTGTGAGATACCCTGTGATTGCTAGGAATTGAACTCAGGACCCCTGGAAGTTAGTGCTCTTGACCTCTGAGCCATCTCTCCAGTCCAGGATGATAAATATTCTAGTTCCATCTATTTGTCTGCAAAACTCAGGATGTCCTTATTTTTAATACCTGAGTAGTAGTCCATTGTGTAAATAAACTATATTTTCTGTGTCCATCTTTCTGTTGTGGGATATCTGGGTTGTTTCCAGCTATCACAAACAGGGCCACTATGAACATAGTAGGACATGTACCCCTGTGGCAAGGTGGGGCATCTTTTGGGTATATTCCCCAGAGTGGTATTACTGGGTCTTCAGGTAGATCTATTTCCAATTTTCTGATGATCTTCTAGTTTGATTTCCAGAGTGGTTTTACAATTTGCAATCTCACCAGCAATACAGGAGTGTTTCTTTTTCTCCACATCTTCAACAACAAACATCATCACCTGTTGTTTTGATCCTAGCCATTCTGATTGGTGTAAGGTGGAATCTCAGAGTCCTTTTGATTTGCCTTTCTCTGATCATTAAGGACTTGGAACATTTCTTTTGGTGCTTCTCAGCCATTTGAGATTCCTCTGTTGTGAATACTCCATTTTTTGATCGAGTTGTTTGGTTTTTTGATGGTTAACTTCTTAAGTTCTTTATATATTTTGGATATTGGCCTTTATGGGATGTGGGGTTAGTGAAGATTTTTTTCCCAGGATCTGTAGGTTGCCAATTTGTCTTATTGACTATGTCCTGTGCCTTACAGAACCTTTCCAGTTTCATGGGGGTCCATTTATCAATTCCTTCTTGATCTTAGAGCATGAGCCATTGGAGTTCTGTTTAGGAAGTTTCCCCTTGTGCCAATGAGTTCAAGGCTCTTTTTCACTTTCCCTTCTGTTAGATTCAGCATATCTGGTTTTATTTGGAGGTTCTTGATTCACTTGAACTTTGAGCTTTGTGCAAGGTGACATATATGGGTCTATTTTCATTTTCCTACATACAGACAGCCAGTTAGACGAGCACCATTTATTGAAGATGTTTTCTTTTTTCCATTGCATATTTTTGTCTTCTTTGTCAAAGTTCAAGTGTGCATAAGTGTGTGTGTGTGTGTTTTTTTTTTCTGGGTCTTCAATTCTATTCCACTGATCAATGTGTCTGTCTCTGTACCAGTACCATGCAGTTTTTATCAAAATTCCTCAGATGTAGAGCTTGAGGTCAGGGATTGGTGATTCCCCCAGCCACTCTTTTATTGTTAAGAATACTTTTTGCTATTCTTATTTTTTTACCTTCCTTTACAGATGAATTTTGGAATTACTTTTTCAATGTCCTTTTGAAATGAGTTTGGATTTTGTTGAGGATTGCATCAATTTGAGTAGGACTTTGGTAGGATGGCTATTTTTTACTGTGTTAAATCAGCCAATCCAGAAGGATGGGAGATCGCTCCATTTTCTGAGATCTTCACTTTCTTTATTCAGAGATTTGAAGTTATTGTCATACATATCTTTCATTAGTTTGGATAGAGTTATTCTAAGATACTTTATATTATTTGTGGTTATTGTATAGGGAGTTGTTTCCCTAAATTTTTCTCAGCCTGTCTATCACTTGTATAAAGTAAGGCTATTAATTTATTTGAGTTAATTTTATATCTGGCCACTTTGCTGAAGTTGTTAATCAGCTGGAGAAGTTCTCTGGTAGAATTTTTGTGGTCGCGTATGTATACTATCATATCATTTGCAAATAACAATACCTTTAATTTTTTCTTTGCCAATTTGTATCCCTTCAATCTCTCTTTTTTTTGTCTTATTATTCCAGCTAGCACTTTGAGTACTATATTAAATAGATATGGGGAGAGTGGGCCTCATTGCCTTGTCCCAAATTTTAGTGGGGTTGCTTCAAGCATTTCTCCATTTTACTTGATAGTGGCTGTTATTTTACAGTAAATTATCTTTATTATGCTTTATTATGGTTAGGTGTGGACCTTTTTTTGTTGTTGTTTGTTTGTTTGTTTGTTTTTTGATTTGGTTTTTTCGAGACAGGGTTTCTCTGTTTAACCCTGGCGGTCTTGGACCTCACTCTGTAGACCAGGTTGCCCTTGAACTCAGAAATCCACCTGCCTTTGCCTCCCAGAGTGCTGGGATTACAGGAACGCACCACCACAGCCTGGCCCATGATCTCTTAAATACTTTTAATATGAAGGAGTGTTGTATTGTGTCAAATGCTTTTTCTACACCTAAGGAGATGATCATGTGATTTTTTTCTTTGAGTCTGTTTATACAGGTGAATATGTTAATGGATTTTGTATATTGAACCAACCTTGCATCCCTAGGATGAAGCCTACTTGAGCATGGTGAATGATAGCCTTGATGTGTTGTTGGATTCTTGATGTGTTTACAAGAATTCTATTGAGTCTTTACATTGATATTTATAAGCAAGATTCATTTGAAGTTCACTTTTTGGTTGGATCCTTTCGAAGTTTAGGTATCAGAGTAATTGCGGCTTCATAGAATAAATTAATTAGCGTTCCTTCTGTTTATATTTTATGGAATAGTGTGAGGAATACTGGTATCAGGTCTTCTTTGAAGTTCTGGTAGTATTCTGCACTAAATACGTCTGGTCCTAGGCTTTTTTTTTTTTTTTTTTTTTTTTTTTTTGGTTGGGAGATTTTTTAGTGACTTCTCCTATTTCCTTATGGGATATGGGCCTGTTTAGATAGTTAAACTTCTCTCTCTCTTTTATTTTTCTTTTGGATTTGGTTTTGTCGAGACAGGGTTTCTCTGTGTAGCCCTGGCTGTCCTGGAACACACTCTGTAGACCAGGCTGGCCTTGAACTCAGAAATCTGCCTGCCCCTGCCTCCCAGAGTGCTGGGATTACAGGCGTGAGCCACCAACTCCCGGCTTAGTTAAACTGCTCTTAATTTAACTTTGATATGTGGTAACTGTCTAGAAATCCATACAGTTCACCTAGATTTTCCAGGTTTGTTGAGTGTAGGCTTTTGTAGTAAGGTTCAATGATTCTTTTGAATTTCCTATATTTCTGTTGTTAATGTCTCTTTTCATTTCTGTTTTTGTTAATTTGCATACTGCCTGTGGGCCCTGTAGTTAGTTTGGCTAAGGGTTTATCTATTTTGTTGATTCTCTCTTTTTTTTTTAATTTTTAAATTTTATTTATTTATTTTCTACATTCTTTGTTTACATTCTAAAAGCCTTCCCCTTTCCCAATCCCCTTCATATGTTCCATAAGTCCTCTTCTCTCCATCCATTCTCCTGTCTTTACCCCTCCCTTTTTTCTGTCCTGGTACTCCCCTACAATGCTGGATCAAGCCTTTCCAGGATTAGGGCCCTCATCTTCCTTCTTCATGGGAATCATTTGATGTGATAATTGTATCTCCAGTATTCAGAGCTTCAGGTCTAATTAATATCCACTTATCAATGATTGCATTCCATGTGTCTTCTTTTTTGATTGCTTTACATCGCTTAGGATGATATTTTCCAGTTCCATCCATTTGCCTAAAAAGTTCATGAATTCATTGTTTTGAATAGTACTCCATTGTGTATATATACCACATTTTCTGTATCCATTCCTCCATTGAGAAATATCTGGGTTCTTTCCAGCTTCTGGCTATTATAAATAAGGCTGCTACGAATATAGTGGAGCATGTGTCCTTATTGCATGCTGGGGAATCCTCTGGGTATATATATTCCCAGGAGAGATATAGCAGGGTCCTCCGGAAGTGTCATACCCAGTTTTCTTAGGTACTGCCAGACTGATTTCCAGTGTGGTTATACCATTTTACAATCCCACCAGCAGTGAAGAAGTGTTCCTCTTTCTCCACATCCTTGCCAACACCTGCTGTCTCCTGAGTTTTTAACCTTAGCCATTCTGACTGGTGTGAGGTGAAATCTCAGGGTTGTTTTTATCTGCATTTCCCTAATGGCTAATGATGTTGAGCATTTCTTTTCCTTTTTTTTATTTGATATATTTTTTATTTACATTTCAAATGATTTCCCCTTTTCTGCCCCCCCTTACTCCCCAAAAGTCCCATAAGCCCCTTTTCCTCCCCCTGTTCTCCCACCCACCCCTTCCCACTTCTCTGTTCTGGTTTTGCCCTATACTGCTACACTGAGCCTTTCCAGAACAAGGGGCCACTCCTCCGTTCTTCTTGTACCTGATTTGATGTGTGGATTATGTTTTGGGTATTCCAGATTTCTGGGTTAATATCCACTTATTAGTAAGTGCATACCATGATTGATCTTTTTGAGACTGGGTTACCTCACTTAGTATGATGTTCTCCAGCTCCATCTATTTGCCTAAGAATTTCATGAATTCATTGTTTCTAATGGCTGATATATATATACAATGTACTCCACTGCGTATCTATACCACATTTTTTTGCATCCACTCTTCTGTTGAGGGATACCTGGGTTCTTTCCAGCTTCTGGCAATTATATATAGGGCTGCTATGAACATATTGGAAAATGTATCCTTATTACATGCTGGGGAATCTTCTGGGTATATGCCCAGGTGTGGTATAGCAGGGTCATCTGGAAGTGAGGTACCCAGTTTTCTGAGGAACTGCGAGACTGATTTCCAGAGTGGTTGTATCAATTTGCAACCCCACCAGCAGTGGAGGAGTGTTCCTCTTTGTCCACATCCTCACCAACATCTGCTGTCTCCTGAATTTTTAATCTTAGCCATTCTGACTGGTGTAAGGTGAAATCTCAGGGTTGTTTTGAATTGAATTTCCCTAATGACTAATGAAGTTGAGCATTTTTAAAGATGCTTCTCTGCCATCCGAAGTTCTTCAGGTGAAAATTCTTTGTTTAACTCTGTCCCCCAATTTTTAATAGGGTTATTTGGTTTTCTGGTGTCTAACTTCTTAAGTTCTTTGTATATATTGCATATTAGCTCTCTATCTGATGTAGCGTTGGTGAAGATCTTTTCCCAATTTGTTGGTTGCCGATTTGTCCTTTTGATGGTGTCCTTTGCCTTATAGAAACTTTGTAATTTTATGAGGTCTCATTTGTCAATTCTTGATCTTAGAGTATAAGCTATTGGTGATCTGTTCAGAAACTTTCCCCCCGTACCAATGTCCTCAAGGGTCTTCCCCAGTTTCTTTTCTATTAGATTCAGAGTGTCTGGCTTTATGTGTAGGTCCTTGATCCATTTGGAGTTGAGCTTAGTACAAGGAGACAAGGATGGATCAGTTCGCATTCTTCTGCATGCTGACCTCCAGTTGAACCAGCACCATTTGTTGAAAAGGCTATCCTTTTTCCATTGGATGTTTTCAGGCCCTTTGATGAGGATCAAGTGGCCATAGGTGTGTGGGTTCATTTCTGGATCTTCAGTTCTGTTCCATTGATCTTCCTGCCTGTCATTGTACCGATACCATGCAGTTTTTTAACACTATTGCTCTGTAGTATTGATTGAGGTCAGGGATACTGATTCCCGCAGGATCTCTTTTGTTGTTGAGAATAGTTTTAGATATCCTGGGTTTTTTGTTATTCCAGATGAATTTGAGGATTGCTCTTTATAACTCTGTGAAGAATTGAATTGGAATTTTGGTGGGTATTGCGTTGAATCTCTATATAGCTTTTGGCAAAATGGCCATTTTAACTATATTAATCCTGCCGATTCATGAGCATGGGAGGTTTTTCCATTTTTTCAGGTCTTCTTCCATTTCCTTCTTCATAGTCTTGAAGTTCTTGTCACTCATATCTTTCACATGTTTGGTAAGAGTCACCCCAAGGTACTTTATACTTTTTGTGGTTATTGTAAAGGGGGTCATTTCCTTAATTTCTTTCGCAGCCTGCTTAAACTTTCAGTATAGGAAGACTACTGATTTGCTTGAGTTGAATTTATTACCTGCCACTTTGCTGAAGTTGTTTATCAGCTATAGGAGTTCTCTAGTGGAGTTTTTTGGGTCACTTAGGTAGACTATCATATCATCTGCAAATAATGATAGTTTGACTTCTTCCTTTCCAATTTGTATCCCTTTGACCTCCTTATGTTGTCTAATTGCCCGAGCTAGTACCTCAAGTACAATATTGAAAAGATAAGGATAAAGGGGGCAGCCCTGTCTAGTCCCTGATTTTAGTGGGATTTGCTTCAAGTTTCTCTCCATTTAGTTTGATGCTGGCTACCGGTTTGCTGTATACTGCTTTTACTATGTTTAGTTATGGGCCTTGTATTCCTGTTCTTTCCAAGTCTTTAAGCATGAAAGGATGCTGAATTTTGTCAAATGCTTTTTCAGCATCCAATGAAATGCTCATGTGGTTTTTTTCTGTGACTTTGTTTATTTAGTGGATTGCATTGATGGATTTCTGTATATTGAACCTACCCTGCATCCCTGGATAAAGCCCACGTGATCATGGTGGATGATCGTTTTGATGTGTTCTTGGATTCGGTTGGAAAGAATTTTATTGAGTATTTTTGCATCGATGTTCATAAGGGAAATTCGTCTGAAGTTCTCTTTCTTTGTTGGATCTTTGTGTGGTTTTGGTATCAGTGTAATTGTGGCTTCGTAGAACGAATTGGGTAATCTTTTTTCTGTTTCTATTTTGTGGAATAGGTTGAAGAATATTGGTGTTAGGTCTTCTTTGAAGGTCTGATAGAATTCTGCATTGAAACCATCTGGTCTTGTGCTTTTTTTGGTTGGAAGACTTTCTATGACCCCTTCTATTTCTTTTGGGGTTATGGGACTGTTTAGATGATCTATTTGGTCCTGATTTAATTTTGGTATTTGGTATCTGTCAAGGAAATTGTCCATTTCCTCCAGATTCTCCAGTTGTGTTGAGTATAGGCTTTTATTGGTAGGATCTGATGATTTTTTGGATTTCCTCAGTTTCTGTTGTTATATCCCCCCTTTCATTTCTAATTTTGTTAATTTGCATACTTTCTCTGTGCCCTTTGGTCAGCCTGGCTAAGGGTTTATCTATCTTGTTGATTTTCTCAAAGAACCAGCTCCTGGATTCGTTGTTTCTTTGTACGGTTCTCTTTGTTTCCACTTGATTGATTTCAGCCCTGAGTTTGATGATTTCCTGTCTTCTACTCTTCCTGGGGGAATTGGCTTCTTTTTGTTCCAGGGCTTTCAGGTGTGTCGTTAAGGTGCTAGTGAATGCTCCCTCCATTTTCTTTTTGGAGGCACTCAGGGCTATGAGATTTCCTCTTAGCCCTGCTTTCATTGTGTCCCAAAGATTTGGGTATGCTGTGCCTTCATTTTCATTAAATTCTAAAAAGTCTCTGATTTCTTTATTTTTTCTTTGGCCAAGGTGTCATTGAGTAGAGTATTGTTCAGCCTCCATGTGTATGTAGGCTTTCTGTTGTTTTTGTTGCTATGGAAAACCACTCTTACACCATAGTGATCTGATAGGAGGCATGGGATTATTTCGATCTTCTTGTATTTATTGAGGTCTGTCTTCAGACCAATTATATGGTCGATTTTGGAGAAGGTACCATGAGGTGCTGAGAAAAAAGTATATTCTTTTGCTTTAGGGTGAAAAGTTCTATAAATATCAATCAAATCCAATTGGTCCAAATTTAGTTTAGTTTCTGTTTTCCTGATCGGTCCATTGAGGAGAGTGGAGTGTTGAAGTCACCCACAATTATTGTGTTAGGTGCAATGTGTGCTTTGAGCTTTAGTAAAGTTTCTTTTACAAATGAGGGTGCCCTTGCATTTGGCGCATAGATGTTCAGAATTGAAAGTTCTTCTTGGTGGATTTTTCCTTTGACCAGCAAGAAGTATCCCTCAATGTCTCTTTTGATGACTTTAGGTTGAAAGTAAATTTTATCTGATATTACAATGGCTACTCTGGCTCGTTTCCTAAGACCATTGGCTTGTAGAATTGTCTTCCAGCCTTTTACTCTAAGGTGGTTTTTGTCTTTGACATTTAGGTGTGTTTCCTGTATGCAGCCAAATGTAGGGTTCTGTTTCCTTATCCAGTCTGTTAGTCTATGTCTTTTTATTGGGGAATTGAGTCCATTGATGTTAAGATATATTAAGGAAGAGTGATTATTACTTCCTGTCATTTTTGATGTTATTTTTATATTTGAGTGGTTATCTTCTTTTGGGTTTGATGAAGGAAGATTACTATCTTGCTTTTTCCAGGGTGTAGTTTCCCTCCTTGTATTGGAGTTTTCCTCCTATTATTCTTTGCATAACTGGGTTTGTGGAAAGATATTGTGTAAATTTGGTTTTGTCATGGAATGTCTTGGTTTCTCCATCTATTGTGATTGAGAGTTTTGCTGGGTATAGTAGTCTTGGCTGACATTTGTGTTCTCTCAGAGTCTGCATGAGATCTGCCCAGGATCTTCTAGCTTTCATGGTCTCTGGAGAGAAGTCTGGTGTGATTCTGATAGGTCTTCATTTATATGTTACTTGGCCTTTTTCTCTTACTGCCTTTAATATTCTTTCTTTGTTTAGTGCATTTGGGGCTTTAATTATTATTTGGTGAGAGGTATTTCTGCTCAGGTCCAGTCTGTCTGGAGTTCTGTAGGCTTCTTGTATATTCATAGGCATCTCTCTCTTTAAGTTGTGAAAGTTTTCTTCCATAATTTTGTTGAAGATATTTGCTGGCCCTTCAGTTGTAAATCTTCACTCTCATCTATGCCTATAATCCTTAGGTTTGGTCTTCGCATTGTGTCCTGGATTTCCTGGGTGTTTTTGGTTACAAGCTTTTTGCATTTTGCATTTTCTTTGACCATTGAGTCCATGGTTTCTATGGTATCTTCGGCATCTGAGATTCTTTCTTCTATCTCTTGCATTCTGTTGTTGATATTTGCATCTATGGTTCCTGATTTCTTCCCAAGGTTTTCTATCTCCAAAGTTGTCTCCCTTTGAGTTTTCTTAGTTGTTTCTACGTGTTATTTTAGATTCTGGATGGTTTTGTTCAGTTCCTTCACTTGCTTGTTTGTGTTTTCCTGTAATTCTTTGAGAGATTTTTGTGTTTCTTCTTTCATGACTTCTGCTTGTTGATCAAATTTCTCCTGTACTTTTTAAGTGATTTTTGCATTTCCTCCTTATTGGCTACTATCATTTGATCCATATTCTCCTGAATTTCTTTAAGTGATTTTTGTGTTTCCCTTCTAAGGGCTTCTAGCTTTTGATCATTTTTCTCCTGAATTTCTTTAAGAGATTTATTTATGTCCTTCATGTGTTCTTGTAACAGCATCACGGCCAGTAATTTTACATCCAATTCTTGCTTTTCTGGTGTGTTGAGGTATCCAGGACTTGCTATTAACAGAGAATTGGGTTCAGATGCTGCCATATTGCCTTGATTTCTGTTAGTAATGTTCCTACATTTGCCTTTTGCCATCTAGATCTCACTGGTGTCAGTAGGTCTTGTTGTCAATGCAGGACTCAGCCTTGCAACTTGCCTCCCTGCAGCCAGTCTCCCGATGGACCATTGGCCCTCTGTACTGCTTGGGGAAGGGCACCTGGCACAGCTGCTTCTGATCTAGAGGTGGTGACCGGAAGGCTCAGCCTCCGGATGGATCCTCTGCTCTGCTGGGTCAGATGGACTCACCAGAGCAAGCAGCCTCCCCATGGCTGGCCTCCAGATGTACCGCTGGCCCTCTGTACTGCGTGGGGATGGGCACGTGGCCCAGGCTGCTCTGATCCAGAGGTGGTGACTGTAAGGCTCAGCCAGAGGCCTCTGCGTGGATCCTCTGCTTTTCTGGGTCAGATGGACTCACTGGAGCAAGGTGCCTCCCCGTGGCTGGCCTCCAGATGCACTGCTGGCCCTCTGCACTGCTTGGGGATCTTGTTGATTCTCTCAAAGAAACAGATTTTGGTTTTGTTGATTCTTTGTATTGTTCTCTTTGTTTCTATTTGTTTGATTTCCACCGTGTTTGAGTATTTTCTGCTCTCTACTCCTCTTGGGTGTGTTTGCTTGTTTTTGTTCTAGAGCTCTTAGGTGTGCTGTTAAGTTGTTAGCGTAAGATCTCTCTAGTTTCTTCACCTAGGCACTTAGTGCTATGAACTTTCCTCTTAGCACTGCTTTTATTGTGTCTCTTAAATTTGGGTATTGTGTGTCAAAATATTCATTAAATTACTGAAAATCTTTAATTTCATTCTTGTTTTCTTCCTTGATCAAGTTATCATTGAGTAGAGATATGTTCATTTTCCAAGTGTATATGTGCTTTCTTTTGTTTTGCTGTTATTGAAGACCAGCCTTAGGCTATGGTGATCTGATAGGATGCATGAGATTATTTCAATCTACATGTATTGGTTTAGAGTTGTTTTGTGACCAATTATATGATCAACTTTGGAGAAGGTACCATGAGGTCCTGAGAAGAAAGTGTATTCTTTTGTTTTGGGGAGAAAGGTTCTGTAGATATCTGTTAAATCCATTTGATTCATAAGCTCTATTAGCTTAACTGTGTCTCTGTTTCTGTTTCAATGACTTGTCTATTAGTGAGAGTGGGGTGTTAAAGTCTCCCACTATTTTAGTGTGGGATTCAATGCATGTTTTGAGGTTTAGCGTAGTCTCTTTTATGAATGTGGGTGTATTGGGGACATAGATGCTCAAAATTGAGACTTTTTATTGGTGGAATTTCTTTTTGATGAATATCAAGTGTCCTCCCTCATCACACTTGTTAACTTTTGGTAGATAGTCTATTTTATTGGATATTAGGATGGCAACTCCAGCTTGTTCTTGGGATCATTTGCTTAGAAGACCGTTTTCCTTGCTCTTACTCTTAAATATTGTCTGTCTTTGTTATTAAAGTGTGTTTCTTGAAATGTAATATATATATATATATATATATATATATATATATATATATATATATATATATACCACAGAGGCAGATGCTAGCAGCCAACCATTGGACTGAGTTTGAGGTCTCCAATGGAGGAGTTGGAGGGAGGACTGTAGAAGCTGAAGGGGTTTCAGCAACAATGGGGAGAACGACAATGTTGGCCAAACAACCGGCCTCCCCCACCCCTGGGCTCCCAGGGAGTAAGCCATCAATGAAAGGGCACACATGGTTCCAGTGGCAATTGTGGCAGAGGAATGCTTTGTCCATTAATGGGGGTTGGGGAGGAGGCTCGTTTGAAGTCTCAATAGGTGCCCCTCTCTGGGAAAATTGAGGTGGGTTAGGTGGGAGTGGGTTTGGCAGAGGGGCATTTTCTTGGAGGCAGGGGATATGGGATATGGGAGCGGAGGAAACCAGGAAATGGTGTAACATTTGAAATATTAATGAAGAATATATTCAATTTTTTAAAAAAGAAAAGAAACTGAGGCCACTGATGACAAGATTTTATAATTTGACATGCATATTTCCTTGAAATACCAAATTGTTGTCTTAATCTATTACTATGTTGATGATGTAAAAATGAGATTGATTGCCTAATTGTCCCTGTTTAAAGCCCATAATCTGCCTGGCATGCAAACCTGCTTGACATTGCCCTCATTAAGGGATCCAGGAAGTACAGTATGTTCTCTTTTTTTTTAAATATTGAATTCTGATCTTTATTTTTATACTGTATGAGTTTCTAAAGAATGTGGTATACTTTGTTCCCTCTAAAAACAGTGAAATTTTGTATTTATCTTTTTTTAAATTGATATATTTTTATTTTAATTTCAAATGATTTCCCCTTTTCTGGGTCCCCACTCTCCGCAAGTCCCATAAGCCCTCTTCTGTCCCCCTGTTCTTCCATCCACCCCTTCCCATTTCCCTGTTCTGGAATTCTCCTATACTCTTGCATTGAATCTTTCCAGAACCAGGGGCCACCCCTCCATTCTTTTTGGACATCATTTAATTTGTGGATTATGTCCTGGGTATTCAAAGATTCTAGGCTAATATCCACTTATCAGTGAGTGTATACCATGACTGATCTTTTGAGACTGGGTTACCTCACTTAGTATGATGTTCTCCAGCTCCATCCATTTGTCTAAGAATTTTATGAATTCATTGTTTCTAATGGCTGAATAGTACACCATTGTGTAACTATACCACATTTTTTGTATCCATTCCTCTGTTGAAGGACACCTAGGTTCTTTCCAGGTTCTGGCTACTACAAATAGGGCTGCTATGAACATAGTGGAGCATGTGTACTTATTGCATGCTGAAGAATCCTCTGGATATATGCCCAGGAGTGGTATAACAGGGTCCTCAGGAAGTGACATGCCCATTTTTCTGAGGAACCACCAGACTGATTTCCAAAGTGGTTGCACCATCTTGCAATCCCACCAGCAGTGGAGGAGTGTTCCTCTTTCTCCACATCCTCGCCAACACCTGCTGTCTCCTGAGTTTTTGACCTTAGCCATTCTGACTGGTGTGAGGTGAAATCTCATGTTTGCTTTGATTTGCATTTCCCTAATGATTAACGATGTTGAACATTTCTTAAGGTGTTTCTCAGCTCTCCAAAGTTCTTCATGTGAAAATTCTTTGTTTAGCTCCGTACCCCAATTTTTAATGGGGTTATTTGGTTCTCTGGGTTCTACTTTCTTGAGCTCTTTGTGTATATTAGATATTAGCCCTCTGTCTGATTTAGGGTTGGTGAAGATCCTTTCCCAGTCTGTTGGTTGACGTTTTGTCCTTTTGACGGTGTCCTTTACCTTACAGAAACTTTGTAGTTTTATGAGGTCCCATTTGTCAATTCTTGATCTTAGATCATAAGCTATTGGTGTTCTACTTAGGAACTTTTCCCCTGTGCCCATGTCCTCCAGGGTCTTCCCCAGTTTCTTTTCGATTAGTTTCAGTGTGTCAGGTTTTATGTGGAGGTCCTTGATCCATTTGGAGTTGAGCTTGGTACAAGGAGATAAGAATGGATCGATACGCATTCTTCTGCATGCTGACCTCCAATTGAACCAGCACCATTTGTTGAAAAGACTATCTTTTTTTCCACTGGATGCTTTCAGCTCCTTTGTCGAAGACCAAGTGACCATAGGTGTGTTGGTTCATTTCTGTGTCTTCAATCCTATTCCATTGATCCGCTTGCCTGATATTGTACCAATACCATGCAGTTTTTATCACTATTGCTCTGTAGTAGAGTTTAAAGTCTGGGATACTGAATCCCCCTGAAGTTCTTTTACTGTTGAGAATAGTTTTAGTTATCCTGGGTTTTTTGTTATTCCAGATGAATTTGAGAATTGCTCTTTCTAGCTCTATGAAGAACTGGGTTGGGATTTTTATGGGGAAAGCATTGAATCTGTAGATTGCCTTTGGCAAGATGGCCATTTTATCTATATTAATCCTGCCAATCCATGAGCATGGAAGATTTTTCCATTTTCTGAGATTTTCTTCGATTTCCTTCTTCAGAGATCTGAAGTTCTTGTCATATAGGTCTTTCACTTGTTTGGTTAGAGTCACCCCAAGATACTTTATGCTGTTTGTGACTATTGTGAAGGGGGTCATTTCCCTAATTTCTTTCTCAGTCTGCTTATCCTTTGAATATATAAAGGCTACTGATTTGCTTGCATTGATTTTGTAGCCAGCCACTTTGCTGAAGTTGTTTATCAGCTGAAGGAGTTCTCTAGTAGAGTTTTTAGGGTCACTTATGTATACGATCATATCATCTGCAAATAGTGATAATTTGACTTCTTCCTTTCCAATTTGTATCCCTTTGACTTCCTTCTGTTGTCTAATTGCTCTAGCTAGGACTTCAAGAACTATATTTAAAAGATATGGAGAGAGGGGGCAGCCTTGTCTAGTCCCTGATTTTAGTGGGATTGCTTCAAGTTTCTCTCCATTTAGTTTGATGTTGGCTACTGGTTTGCTGTATATTGCTTTTACTATGTTTAGATATGGGCCTTGAATTCCTGTCCTTTCTAAGACTTTTAGCATGAAAGGATGCTGAATTTTGTCAAATGCTTTTTCAGCATCTAATGAAATGATCATGTGGCTTTTTATTTTGAGTTTGTTTATGTAGTGGATAGCATTTATGGATTTCCTTATATTGAACCATCCCTGCATCTCTGGGATGAAGCCTACTTGATCATGTTGGATGATCGTTTTGATGTGTTCTTGGATTCGGTGGGCAAGAATTTTATTTAGTATTTTTGCATCGATATTCATAAGGGAAATTGGCCTGAAATTCTCTTTCTTAGTTGGATCTTTGTGTGGTTTTGGTATCAGCATAATAGTGGCTTCGAAGAAGGAGTTGGGTTGTGTTCCTTCTGTTTCTATTTGGTGGAAAGGTTTGAAGAGTATTGGTGTTAAGTCTTCTTTGAAGGTCTGATAGAATTCTGCACTGAAAAAATCTGGTCCTGTGCTTTTTTTGGTTGGAAGTGAATCTATGACCCCTGCTTTTTCTTTAGGGCGTATGGGTCTGTTTAGATGGTATATTTGATCCTGGTTTAATTTTGGTAATTGGTATCTGTCTAAGAAAATGTCCATTTCCTCCAGATTCTCCAGTTGTGTTGAGTATAGGTTTTTGTAGTAGGATCTGATGATTTTTTGAATTTCCTCGGTTTCTGTTGTAATATCTCCGTTTTCATTCCTAATTTTGTTAATTTGGATACTTTCTCTGTGCCCTTTGGTTAGTCTGGCTAAGGGTTTATCTATCTTGTTGATTTTTCATTTAAATAAAAAATATTTATTTAAAAAATAACATCAAAAATGACAGGAAGTAATAATCACTATTTCTTAATATGTCTTAACATCAATGGGCTCAATGCCCCAATAAAAAGACATAGACTAACTGACTGGATATGTAAGCAGTACCCTACATTTGGCTGCATACAAGAAACACACCTTATTGTCAAAGACAAACACTACCTTAGAGTAAAAGGCTGGAAGACAATTTTACAAGCAAATGCTCTCAGGAAACAAGCTGTAGTAGCCATTCTAATATCAGATAAAATTGACTTTCAACCCAAAGTCATCAAAAGAGACTCTGGGGACACTTCTTCCTGGTCAAAGGAAAAATACACCAAGAAAAACTCTCAATCCTGAACATCTTTGCTCCAAATGCAAGGGCCCATTCATTCATAAAAGAAACTTTACTAAAGCTCAAAGCACACATTGCACCTAGCACAATAATTGTGGGTGACTTCAACACTGCACTTTTCTCAATGAACTGATCAGGAAAACAGAAACTGAACAGGGACACGGTAAAACTAATTGAAGCTTTGGGCTAATTAGATTTTATATATATATATATATATATATATATATATACACTTATCATATATAACATATATAACAGTTATATATATATATATATATATATATATATATATATATATATATATATAACATTTTATTCCAGAGCAAATAAATATACCTTTTTCTCAGCACCTCATGGTTCCTTCTCCAAAATCGATCATATAATTGGCCACAAGGCAGACCTCAACAAATATAAGATCTAAATAATCCCATGCCTCCTATCAGATAACTATGGAGTAAAAGTGGTCTTCAATAGCAACAAAAACAACAGAAAACCCACATACACATGGAAACTGAACAATATTCTACTCAATGATATGTTGGTCAAGGAACAAATAAAGAAAGAAATTAAAGACTTTTTAAAATTTAATGAAAATAAAGACACAGCATACCCAAATCTATGGGACACAATGAAAGCAGTGCTAAGAGGAAATCTCATAAGGCAGAGTGCCTCCAAAATGAAAATGGAGAGAAAATTTACTAACAGCTTAATGACACACCTGAAAGCCTTGGAACAAAAAGAAGCTATTTCACCCAGGAGGAGTAGAAGGCAAGAAATCATCAAACTCAGGGCTGAAATCAACCAAGTAGAAACAAAGAGAACCATACAAAAATCAACAAAACCAGGAGCTGGTTCTTTGAGAAAGTCAACAAGATAGATAAACCCTTAGCCAGACTAACCAAAGGGCACAGAGACAGTATCCAGATTAACAAAATTAGAAATGAAAAGGGAGATATAACAACAGAAAATGAGAAAATTCAAAAAATCAATAGATTCTACTACAAAAGCCTATACTCAACACAACTGGAGAATCTGGCAGAAATGGACAGTTTCCTAGACAGATATTCGACACCAAAACTAAATCAGGATCAAATAGATCATCTAAACAGTCCCATAACACCTGAAGAAATGAAAAGGGTCATAGAAAGTCTCCCAACCACAAAAAGCACAGGCCCAGATGGCTTCAGTGCAGAATTCTATCATACCTTCATAGAAGACCTTACACCAATACTCTTCAAACTATTCCACAAAATAGAAACAGAAGGAACTCTACCCAACTGGTTCTTTGAGGTCACAATTACGCTGATACCAAAAACCACACAAAGATCCAACAAAGAAAGATAACTTCAGACCAATTTCCCTTATGAATATCGATGCAAAAATACTTAATAAAATTCTTGCCAACCGAATCAAGAACACATCAAAATGATCATCCGCCTCAATCAAGTAGGCTTCATCCCAGGGATGCAGGGATGGTTCAATATAAGGAAATCCATCAATGCAATCCACTACATAATCAAACTCAAGGAAAAATAAACATATGAACATCTCATTAGATGCAGAAAAAGCATTTGACAAAATTCATCATCCTTTCATGCTAAAAGTCTTGTAAAGAACAGGAATTCAAGGCCCATAGCTAAAAATCATTAAAGTAATATACAGCAAACCACTAGCCAACATCAACCTAAACAGAGAGAAACTTGAAGCAATCCCACTAAAATCAGGTACTGGACAACGCTGTCCTCTCTCTCCATATCTTTTCTTTCTTTTTTTTTATATTTGAAATGAAAAATAATGATAATTTTTATTATATATGCTTTAAGCACAATTAAACTTGTTAAAGTAATATATATTACTTAGAATTATTGATCTACAAGTCCAGTTCCTGATTAAAGGCACAACCTGTCATATGTTGGAAATGTTGAACAACTCCCATTAGTAAGCTCTTTTTTTTTCTTTTTTTTTTATTCGATATATTTTTTATTTACATTTCAAATGATTTCCCCTTTTCTAGCCCCCCATTCCCCGAAAGTCCCATTAGCTCCTTTCCCTCCCCATGTTCTCTCACCCACCCGTTCCCAATTCTCTGTTCTGGTTTTGCCCTATACTGCTTCATTGTGTCTTTCCAGAACAAGGGGCTACTCCTACGTTCTTCTTGTACCTCATTTGATGTGTGGATTATGTTTTTGGTATTCCAGTTTTCTAGGTTAATATCCACTTATTAGTGAGTGCATACCACGATTCATCTTTTGAGTCTGGGTTACCTCACTTAGTATGAGATTTTCCAGCTCCATCCATTTGCCTAAGAATTTCATGAATTCATTGTGTGCGTGCCTTCTAACATCCAGAGTAATTAGATCATCAATGCTCTTGTTTAGAATATGGGAGTGGAAAGGGGTCCATTGCAATGGGACATGATCCATGGCCCTTGATTCTTTATTTTGACACAGGGTGTCATACTGCAAGGAGAAGAATCTGGGAACATGTTTTCCAATTATGATAACATTACTTTTTTAAAAAAAAATATTTACTCTTTTTTACAGTCCAGATTTTATCCCCCTTCTGGTCCACCCACTTCTGGTTCCATATCCCATAAGTCTAGATTCCTTCTCCAGGAGGATGTTCCCACCCCACCCCCTACCTTCAAGAACTCCCTGCTGATTTGGGGCCTCCAGTCTTTTTAGGTTTAGGTACATCTTCTCTGAGGGAGTACAGTCCCACAGTCTTCTGCTGAGTATGTGATGCGGGCCTCATATCAGCTGGTGTATGTTTAATTGGTGGTTGCCTAGTTTCTGAGAGATCTTGGGGGTCCAGGATAGTTGAGACTGCTGCTTTCTCTCTTCTATCTCTTGTATCTGCTTGTAATGCTTAATTATTCCAGATCTCATTCCTTGGTTTTCAATGTCCAATTTCCAGGGTTGCCTAAGTTTGTCTTTATTATATCTACTTCCAATTTTAGGTCTTGGACTGCTTTAATAAACACTTTTACTTGTTTGATTGTATTTTCCTGTATTGCTTATGGGATTTATGTGTTTCCTCTCTAAGTGCTTCTACCTGTTCACCTGTGTTTTCTTATATTTCTTTTTGTGAGTTATTCATATCCTTTTTAAAGGATTCTATTATCTTAATGAGATAAGATTTTAGGTCATCTTCCTGACTTTCAAGTGCATTTGTCTATTCAGGGCTTGCTGTGGTGGGAGAAGTAGTTTCTGATAATGCCAAAGTTTACTGGCTTCTGTTTCTCATGGTCTTGCTCTTGCCTCTTGTCATATGGTTATAGGGAGTCTTTGCTGGTTGGGGAGTTTCTGTTTGGGAGTTGCCTTTTTTTCCCTAGGTTGACTCAAGTCTCATGGTAGGCCAGTTGCCTTGGATGTGGCAAACTTCCTGTGGGATCTTCTGACTATGGAACCTTCAGAGGGGCATGTACACTGGTGACTTGTTGCCCTGGTGGCAGTGTGTCTTCAGGGAGGCCTTCTTGAAGACCTTTGAATTGTGAGTTCTGTAGAGGGGCAGAGAAGCTGGAGATATGTTGCCCTGGCTGTGACACATCTACTGGGATGTCTTCATACTGTTTACTCTTGAGAGGATTTGTCAAGCTGTTGCCCTATGTTTAGCTGTTAACCAGGGAAGCATAAGTACTGTAGGTTTTGTTTCCCTGCATGCAGAAGAACTCCAGAGAGGCTTTCAGACTGTTGATTAAGTTTCTCTGCATGCTGCATTGCCCCTGGGAGGTCTTCAGACTTTGGTGTCAGTTGTCCATTTACTCTGTTTGCAGAATTCCTGGGTTTGTGATTTGACTGTTGTGTCAGTTGCCCTGCATGCCACAGAAATCCTGTGAAGCTTTCACGCTTTTATTTTCATGGGCAGAGGCAGACTAGCTAGTAGTGTGTCCCAACAAAATTTGACAGCCAGAAGCGTAGGATAAGGAAAATTTAAACATTGGAAATAAACATTCAATTGTCAGCCTACCTGGACTGGCAAACTCTTGTTAATACTGGAGCTAAGAACATGTTTATTTCAATACTGAGAATACTTGTAAGATTTGGAAACAGAGGCAGTTGTTCAGAAAGAATGAAGCTCCTGTCTGATTCCTGCTCTGTAACAGTCCAAACCAAATGCTGGGTAGGCAGGATGCATAAATCAGTGCTCTCTGTGCATTTTCTCATGTGTTTTCTTTGACCAGATTCTCCAGTAAGGGAATGTATCCCAATAGGTTCGGAACACACATATGGCCGAAGTTCCCTCCTTGTGTCCAAAATTCCAAATGCCTTCAAGTGCACCCATAGAAACGAGACCCCAAAGGCTTCAAGAGCCTGCAAGGAACTTACTCTTTCAAATGCATCACAGTCCCATATTGACCCCAACAAGTCCAAGGCAATCAAGTCTTTCAGTCCCTGAAAGGGACTTACATCAGCAAGAGTTCCAAGGACCATCAAGAAAATCAGGTATCCAAATGCAACTAGATCCTGTACTGGGCCCAGGTTTACCTACTTTGAAAAAACCCTCAGGGCATCTAAGTTATCAGATATATAAGTGAAATCTTGTCTCCATGTTCTCATAGGATCTGTGGTACTGTCAGAGAAATATGGTGACCATCAATCTGGCCCTGTGACTTCAAGAAAGGGGCGGAAGAAACGCATTGTGTACTCCAAAAAACAAAAGCACCTGCTGCAAGAACATTTTGAGAAGTGTCAGTCCCCAAACCAGGATCAATGTGTGGAGCTGGCAGAGTTAGTTGGTGTGACACCGAGGGACATCAAGGTCTGCCTCTCTCTTTTCCCTCAATCCAACAGCAAAAATCTACACTTTCCCATCAGGAACTTTAATTTTGTTCTTAAATGCTTAGGGCAGTGATGACAGTTTTAGGTGGTGGATATTTTTGAATCAAATGCTGGGACCCAAATGTTTATCAATCTCGTAGCAATAATGAATAGCATTGTTTCCATGCAGGGTCTCAGAAACCTAATCATCAGAGTTCCTGCTGAAACTCAGGACACACTGGCTCAATCTCCCCAGTCTTATGTTGTCTGGTCATACACAATCTACCTTATTATAATATCTTAGTCATCCTGAGTTTCCTGCTTCTTTGTTTCTGACATGTGAATCATTGCTATACAAACACCTTTTATCCAAAATCTTCACCTTGTGGTCCTGTTAGGGGACAACAGGCATTCTTCTGATGTCTTCTTTCTTTTCCAAATCTGGTTTAAGAACAGCCGAGCTAAATACAAGCAGATGACTCTCCAGAATATTACAGAAGCTCTGCCAGAGACCAATGGAAGTTCCAAAGCTGTTTTTGAATCAACTCACTTTCCTGGTTCCATACCTCTTGTTGCTGCTGAGGATGGAGAGCCCATGTGTTCAGGCACATTTGGTGAGGATTCCATTCCCAAACTCAACTGCATTCAGGAATCTTCTCTGCATCATTATCAGGCCAGTGATGCAGACATGTGTAGTCAGCAAGAAGATCTGCTTGTTGGCCATGCTCCCATTACAGCTTGGGATTCTGGTCAATCAGCAGCAATTGAAGCCCAGACTGATCTAGCAGTGACTGAATCTACAGATGTCCTAGAAGCTGCCGCTCATTGCCCAGAGGAGGCTCAAGGTTCAGGTCCATCTGCAGAGGAACTCTGGCAAAGAATCCTTGACGACTTTGACAAATCCAAGGACTGACTTACTCTGGATTACACCCCAAATCCAAGTTACATCTCTCAGCTCCTTGACCATTCCAGACATTTATAGTCATGAAGAAGTGTGTTATGTTCACCCTTCATGTCAGTATTTGTGGGAATTAACCAGGCCTATCTGTAGACGTTGTGTACCACTGTGGTTTATATAGAGGGGTTGTTTCAAAGCAACTGTAAGTATTCATTCTTCATTGTTACATTATGTTCTCATTAAATAAAAGGAGAAATCATTCCTGAAAATTATTTTATTACATTATATTATCCATTTACATTCCAGTCACTATGGCATATGTCCCACTGACCTATAGTTCTTCACCCAACACATTAGATAAAGTTTTCCCCTAATATTTTTTAACTTTTTTTTTTTACATTTATTATGATAGATAGTATCACATACTATAATAGAATAGGAGATTAACTAATTAAGAAAGAAAAAATCAGGATAAAGTGTCCCTGCCATTTTTGTTTACAGGAAGGTGTCAGAAAATGGAACAAATTAAGATGACTAGGGAAACATTCTAAAACCATGCCAATTTAGCTAAAGTTAAATAATGTTAGGATTCAAACAATAATTTAGATATTACCTAATTATTCTATATGAAAAGAAGAGACTCAAAAAGCTATTGAGTATAGCAACATTTCCTTTTTAAGTCCAGATGTATTTCAAGAATAGACGAGCCAGAGAAATTCAGAAGAAGGGTCAACAACTGCTTGGGAAGACTGGAAGTGGACCTCACTATAGGCCTCCCTACCCCAAAGGTGGTATAGTTCCTGTTTCTGCTACCAGTAATGATTTTGTGCACCGGAGACATTAGGATATCAGCTCTCCTCCTCAGTTTAGGCCATCGAGGAAATACCCCCATCAGGAATCCAGCTTCTCCCTCATTGGTCAGTCCTTGGAACAAGTGTGTTTCAGCAAAAGCCACATATCGAGGAGCATCAGAGGCAGACATGTAGAGAACTTCCCAGGAAAACAGGGCACCTATCTAGTGATAGGTCTGGCCATTCCAATGTTCCTTGCTGACTTGATGTGTCAGCCAATCCAGATTCTCTCTATGAGAGACCCTCGAGTTTAAACTTTCCTCCTTGACTCAGACCTTCAAATATTACCCAAAACCCAGAATCCACCTTCTCCCTCTGTCATGTACCATCAGTTATGAACCCTATTCCTGAACCTAGCACCTTTAGTAATTCCCTAGACCAGATGGCCATCTTCTTCAAAACTGATGAAGCCTGTGAGATCTACCTAAAGAATACAAGGTCTAGGAAGCAAAGGAAGCAGAGAAAAAAGAGTACGGCATAAATGAAGATACAAGGCCAGGATTCCTGTGCTTGACTCCCACTCCAAATTGCCATGTCTTTCTGCTAACCTCTGCCTTTGAGGATATCTTGTCCCAGGGACAGTTTTTTCTCAGTTCTTACTTTCCACGAATCCAAAGCACATGTCTCCAGACTCAGAACCCATATTTTCCACATGGGAAGAACATCGCATCTTTTCTCCTCCTAGCTCAAATATGGTCTCAGACAGAGAATCAATCTCCATTGCTCAGACCAATGAAAGTCCCTCTCTGTCTCTCTGAATCTCTCTCTCTCTCTCTCTCTCTCTCTCTCTCTCTCTCTCTCTCTCTCTCTCTCTTTCTCTCTTGGTTTTATAAGAGAGGGTTTCTCTGTGCAGCCCTGGCTGTCCTGGAAGTCACTCATTAGACAGGGTGGCCTCGAACTCAGAAGTCCACCTGCCTCTGCTTCCCAAGTGCTGGGATTAAAGACAGGCAGCACTACTGCCCTTAATGAAAGTCTCTGATGTGAAGCCCTGTTATATATCCAAGCTGCCCAAGGCCCAAAAGGAGGTAGCATTTTAGGTTAACCACCAGTTTCCTTTTTTATTTTTAATTGAATTTATTCTTATTGGTTGCTGAATAAGAGGCATTGGATTACAATTGGGCTAGCCAGTTCCCCAGGAGTATAACAATGATTATAGCATAGATTGCAAGGTTCCTATTTACAAACATAACAGAGTATCATTAATAGTTTCAGGGATTGGTTCTTGCCCATAGAATGGTTTACAATTTGTGCTGACAATTGATTGACCATTGCCTCAGTTTCTCCTTCATCTTTGGCTAGGCAGTGTTTCCCATTAATGAATATATTCATCTTATGTTCTGAACACTACCTCCCCCTCAACTCCTCCTCACAGTCCCTCTTCTATACCCTTTCTCTCATAGGGTTCCCCCATGTGTCTACCTCGAAGCTAATGCATCAAGTCTCTGCAGGATCAGGTGCATCCTATCCTGCTGAGGCCAGCCAATAACTTCCTTTCTAGTTATTGGGGGACCCACATGAAGTATGAGGTGTACATCTGCTACATATATTATAAGGGCCTAAGTTCTAACCCTGTGTGTGTGTGTGTGTGTGTGTGTGTGTGTTGTGTGTGTGTGTGTGTGTGTGTGTGTGGTCTTTGGTTGGCCACGGAGTCTCTGAGAGCTCCCAAGAGGGCTCGCCCCCCTCTTTGACATTCTTCTCCAGCATCCACTGTGCTGATTTTATTGGTGTGTGCCAAATGAGTTTGTTACTCTGTTTCATTTCATAATGAATGTGCAGTTTATTTTTTCTTTAAATAAAAGTGCTTTCTTTAGTACAGTTTGATTTTTCTCCTTTATTTGAGACAGTTTTTTTTTTTTTTTTTTTTTTTTGTAAAAGCCATGGTAGTCCTCTGACTTACTCTGTAGTCAAGGGTGGTCTGGAACTCACAGAGATCTACCTGCTTTGGTCTCCCAAGTGTTGGGCTTAAGGAGTGCATCACCATATCTTACTTGATTTAATTTAATGTGACCTCTTCTATTACATACTATTGCAAAATATCAAACCTCTAAGCATTCTGGGACTAGAGCTGGATTTAACTGAGGGTTACTTATTGTGGGGATGGAGTGATGGCTCAGTGAGTCAGAGCAATAGTTGCTTTATCAGGAAGCCTGGTTTATTTCACCGCCTCCACTAGGTGGCTCAGAACCATCGATTGGGAGTGGTATTTCTTTGGAGTCTTAGTCTTCCTTCTGGCTGTAGATTTCCAGGCATGCTTACTCATTACTGACACATATGCATGTAAACACCTACATTTACAACAAAAGAAAAGATTGCTTGTTGATCTTGATTCTTGAAATTTGGTTCCTAATTGGTCTGGAATCCCATATATGCCATAACTCCAGATGCAGGGACTCTGAATCCCTTTCTGAGGCACAGGGACCCCCACACATGAGACATGCACACTCACAGAAAACTGAATAAAATGCAAATGAACTTGTAGAAAATGAATTAATTTGGGTGTGGTAGGGCTCACTTTTGTTGTTGTTGTTTTTTGAGACAGTTTTTCTCTGTGTAGCTCTGGCTGTCCTGGAACTCAGTCTTTAGACCAGACTGGCCTGGAACTGAGAATCTGCCTGCCTCTGCATTCCAAGTTTTAGGAATAAAGGAGTGCACCACCCCCATCAGGCTGGTAGGGCTCACTTTTAATGCCATGAATTATGATGGAAGGATTCTAATCTCCAGGGCACCCTGTTCTTTGTTTCCCAAAGCCTGTTTAGAAAAATTAATCCAGGAGTGGTGTTACATGCCTTTATCCTCAATATTTGGAGGCAGAGTCAAACTCAAGTGAGTTTGAGACTATTCCAGAATAGCCAGTGATATGAAGAGTGATGATGTCACACAAAATGAATATTCACTAGGTAGTATTAAATCAGATTGTAGGTAAAATAATGTTAATTATTTTCTGAAAGGAATTTTTATAATTACTCTTGGTAGAACAGCTAGTAGAATGACAGTTGTTTTGTTTTTCAATTACAAAGATTTATTCATCTTATTTTATCTTGGATTTTTTTGTTGTTGTTGTTCTTTTTTGAGACAGGGTTTCTCTGTGTAACACTGGCTGTACTGGCAATCAATCTGTAGACCAGGCTGGCCTTGAATTAAGAAATCTCCTTGCCTCTGGCTCCCAAGTGCTGGGATTGAAGGCATGTGCCATCATCTCCTGGCATTATTTTTGATTTCTTAACATAGGGCCTTTGTATGTAGTTCTAACTCTCCTGGAAGTGCTTATGTAAACAAGACTGCCTTCCACAAATGGAGATCCTCATCCATTTGCCTTGCAGGTAGTGGGATTAAAAGGCTATGTTATGATGCCCAGCCTTACTTTATTTTTACATGTTGTACAGGATGGGTTAGTGTGTGAACTTGACACATTCTTTCACAGAGAAAGGAGCTTCAGTTGGGGAAATGCCTCCATGAGATTCAGCTGTGGGGTATTTTCTCAATTAGTGATCAAGGGAAGAGGGCTCGTTGTGGGTGGTAACATCTTTGGGCTGGTATTCTTGGGATCTACAAGAGAGCAGGCTGAGCAAGCTTGGGGAAGCAAGCCAATAAGTAACATGGCCCCATGGCCTCTGCATCAGCTCCTGTTTCCTGACCTACTTGAGTTCCATTCCTGACTTCCTTTGGTGAGCAACAGCAATGTGGAAGGATAAGCTGAATAAATCCTTTCCTCCCTAACTTACTTCTTGGTCATGATATCTGTGCAGGAATAGAAACACTGACTAAGACACATGTAATGCCTCAATCCATGCATGAACATACCTGGTACTTGGGAGGACAGTGGAGTGTAGGATCCAACAGGACAGTATTATAGGCAGTTGTGAGCCAATTTCTGTGTGCCTGGGACTAAAGTCAGTTCCCCTACAAGAGTGGCAACTGATGCTTAATTACTCTCATGAGTATTAAGCAAAATGTTATTAAATCATATGTGTGTGAATCCTTGATAAAATGTTACCTTGTCTTATTTTTGCTGTGACAGTGCATGTAAGCCACGTGGAACTCCATGTCCAGGTGCTTCTTTACCTTCTTTTTGCCACCAAAGTTTACATTGGGGAACCTTCTGTTTTATGGGGCTTACTTATGGTAACTGATCATCAGGCTTTGCCGTAAGACCTACACCATCTTACCAGCCCTCTTTTCTTTTTCATTTTTTTGAGAGAGGGTTTGTCTGTGTAGCCCTGGCTGTCCTGGAACTCAGTCTGAAGACCAAGCTGGCCTAGAACTCAGAAATCTACCTGTCTCTGCCTCCCAAGTGCTGGGATTAACGGTTTGAGCCATCACTACCTGGCCCTATGGCTTACTTAGAAATTATCAAACACTGAGTATAACAAATGTATCCTACTCTATGTACCATGGTAAGTTCTAGTGCAGCTGGATTTAAGGGAATCTACTGTGTTTGTGTGAGTGAGTGTGTGTGTGTGTGTGTGTGTGTGAGAGAGAGAGAGAGAGAGAGAGAGAGAGAGAGAGAGAGAGAGAGAAAGAGAGAGAAGAGAGAGACAGAGAGAGAGAGAGAGAGAGAAAGGAGAGTTATTTATTTAAACGTCTATGCTGGGCAGTGGTTGGGGATGCCTTTAAGCCCGGCACTTGGTACATTGAGGAGGGCAGATTTCTCCATTTGAGGCCAGCCTGGTCTACAGAGTGAGTTCCAAGACAGCCAGGCCTACACAGAGAAACCCTGTTTCAAAAACCCAAAACAACTACAACAAAAACAAAAAAACAAAAAACAAAACCAAAAAGAAAACAAACAAAAAAGAAACAACAAAACAAATAAGGAGGAGCTATATCATAGGAAAGCCAACAAGAGCAAATGGTAATAGGATAAATATCATTAAGCAAATGACACTTGCTCTCCACTAATTCTGTAAGGGGAATATCAGATATAGAAAAAGTAGTGGTGTTAACAGTAGGACTCTGAAGAATACCAGATACCAGAGAAGAAAATAAGAAAGCAGTATTACTCCTATTCCTATTAGCACTATTTTTTTCTTTTGATCTCTATAGTTTCTTCTTTTGGGCTTATTTATGAACTTAGTAGGTCCTACAGAAAATGTCATAGTCACAATTTTGGTAAAATGTAATTCATCATGGCACACTCATTTAATCCCAGTCATTGGGAGGCAGAGGCAGACAGATTGCTGAGTTCAAGGTCAGCCTGGTGTGCAGAGTGAGTGCCAGGACAGCCAGGGCTACACAGAGAAACTCTGTCACAAACAAACAAACAAACAAAAAAGTAATCCATAATCATAATCTTCCTTATAACGCCAAAGTTCCCAATCCTTCCTTTAATCCAGCCTTCTCTAACATTTTTTCCAGACACTGGAATAGGATTACAGAGAAAACTAACACAGGATGCTACTCCTGTCCAGGATCCAGACAGCGCAGCTTTGGCACAACTAAAACCCTGAAGTAACAATGTCCATTGCCATTATAACTAGCATTAGATAGGTCAGGACCTGTTGAAATCCTAGCTACTGTAATTAAGTCTCTTTGGGCCTTCCAATAAATATTCCTTGTGGTCTCACATTTCCAAACAGCACAGAAAAAAAATCTTCTGCACCTCCCCAACTATGACCATGGGATCTAGTCCTGCCATCTCAAGGACACATGTGAAAAGAACAAATGCTTAAATGGTCTCTAAGCACTGGATGTCTACATCCCACCTTTCAGATAAAACCTTCACATGACCAAGGATTTGGGGACCAGGACTCTTTTCCATCATACTCAAGTGAACCTCCAAGGGGAAATTGCTTAGTTAAGTGCCTAAACTGGGAGCTGACAAAGATCCAAACAAGAACAAGCCTCCTGGTGTAAGGAGGGTGGCTTTGAGAATTGATAGAAAACACCTGCTATCCGGTAAGGGCGAAGACTACACTTCAGGTTAATTTAGATGGCTCATAGGGATTCTGAGATGCCTTCATCATTAGTATCATAATCAATAGAAGGATCAGGATTTGTGTCCACTTTGGGAAACAATCTTTTCAGTAGTCATTGATCTCCAATTCCTTTATGTGAAAAAAACACAAACAGGATCTCATTCCCGTATTAAAACAGGGTTGGGGCCATTCCAAAGTATTAGTTAAAGGATCTCAACATTTAACCATGGCATATGAGCTGGAAGTGTCTGGATGCCAGCGATGATCTACTGCAGACTGACCTTTATCATCAGTTTACAAAAAATTAAAACAAATAATGCAAAAGCGAGATGTGCTTTTGGTGACCTTGGAAGTTAAAACTCCCACTGTTTTGTTTTCTAAAGCTATTTTTTCAGATACATTCAACAATTCCTTGTCCCATTGGATCATGAAGAATTTCAGTTTTATGTTCAATTCCAAATTCCTTGCAAAATTGTTCAAAGCTGTTCCCAGTGTACGCAGGCCCATTATCTGTCTTGCTAACTTTAGGCAGTCCCTTAGAAGTAAAAGCCTGTAAACAATGAACAATAACCTTTCTAGAAGGTTCTCCTCTTAAAGCAGTTGCAATTAGAAATCCTGAAAAGCTGTCAATAGTCATATGTGCTAAGATAAAAACTCATTTAGTTAAGTGCCTCCAACAAGGAAATGGAGAGAGCTTACATTAGCAGCTTGACAGAACATCTGAAAGCTCTACAACCAAATAAAACAAATACATCCAAGAGGAATGCATGGCAGGGAATAAACAAATTCAAGGCCAAAATCAACAAAGTAGAAACAAAAAGAATTATACAAAGAATCAACAAAACCAAGAGTTTGTTCTTTGAGAAAATCAACAAGATAGATAAACACTTAGCAGACTAACAAGAAGGAATAGAGGAACCACGCAAATTAATAAAATTGGAATGAAAAGGGAGATATAACAACAGAAACTGCAGAAATTCCAAATATCATCAGATCCTACTACAAAAGCTTATACTCAACAAAAATGGGAAATCTGGATGAAATGGACAATTTTGTAGACACATGCCAGGTGCCAAAGGTAAAACCTGATCAGATAAACCATCAAAATAGTCCCATAACACACGAGGAAATAGATTCAGTTATTAACAGTCTTCCCAAAACACCACCATCACCACCACCACCACCACCACTACCAAAAACAACAACAATAACAACAACAACAACAAAAACACAGGACCAGATGTGTTTGTTGGGAATTCTATCAGTTCTTCAAAGAAGACCTACTACGGATACTTTTCAAACTATTCCACAAATCAGAAACCCGAGGTATCCTTCACAATTCATTATATGAAGCCACAGTATTGCTTATACATAAACCAAACAAAGATTAAACAAGGAAAGAGAATTCCAGACCAATTTCCCTTGAGAACAGTGATCCAAAACTACTCAATAAAATTCTTGCTGACCGAATTCAAGAACACATCAAAACAGTAATTCACCAGGATCAAATAGGCTTCATTCCAGCAATGCAAGTGTGGTTCAATATATAGAAATCTTTCAATGTAATCCACTACATAAAGAAACTCGAAAAAAATACCCCACAAGATCATTTAGTTAGATGCTGAGAAAGCATTTGACAAAATTCAGTATCCCTTCATGTTAAAAGTCTTGGAATGATCAGGAATTCAAGGCCTATACCAAAACATAGTAAAAACAATATACAGCAAACCAGAAGCCAACATCAAACTAAATAGAGGAAATTTGAAGTAATCCTACTAAAATTATGGTACAGAAAATGTTGCCCACTCTCTCCCTATTTATTCAATATAGTACTTGAAGAACTATCTAGAGCAGTTAGAGAACATAAGGAGGTACAGTTTGTAACACTTGTCAAAATGTTACAAACTGGAAAGGAGTTAGTCAAAACATCACTATTTGCAGATGATATGATAGTATACTTATGCAACCCAATAAAACAACACTAGAGAACTCCTACAACTGAGAAACAATTTCTGCCATGTGGCTGGATGTAAAATTAACTCAATCAAATCAATAGCCTTCCTCTACTCAAAGGATAAATAAGCTGAGAAAGAAAATAGTGTAATGACACCCTTTACAATAGTCACAAATAACATTACATATCTTGGTGTCACTCTAAGTATGCAAGTGAAAAATTTGTATGACAAGAATTTCAAGTCTCTGAAGAAAGAAATCAAAGCAGATCTCAGAATATGGAAAGATCTCTTTCATGATCATGGATTGGCAGAATTAAGGTAGTAAAAATGGCCACCTTGCCAAAAGCAAACTACAGATTCAATGCACTCCCAGTCAAAACTATATAACCAAGACATGCAGAACATATTTATACCTTAAAAACCAGACAGAAACAAAAGTAAGATGGCTACACACATTAAATTATTTAAACCAGAGCAAAGGCCTGGTGTGGAAGGCATTCTCTTGGAGACATGGGATGAGGAATGTGATGAAAAATTGTGGGAGGGAGGTCTGGGAGGAAAGTAAGAACTGGACTGTGAAGTAATAAAAGTAAAATATAAAATGTAAAGAAATAAAGGATTACAAACCAAAAAATTTAAATTCATGGGTTCAATAAGATGAGGCTACACATGGAGTAGCATCAAAGGGTGGGAGAGAATAATGGATTTGAATATTGCAAGTGGGAGGAGCCAAAGGGTGGGAGGGGCTTTGAATTCCAGGTTTGGAGAGATATATAAGGGCATATCTACTAAGGAGAATTCAAAGACAGAGGACTGAGCAGGTTACAGGAACCCTCTTCATTCCTGGTGAATTGGTGAGTTGCATGAAATGTCTAAGGTTGCTATGTAAAGGGGATATCAAGTTGGGGAAAATTTGGAAGACAGTGGAGGAGGATTTTTGGTAATTTTTTAGCCTGTATGGGTGTTTGATTGGTGAAGTATAAAATATGCCCTGTATTCATGCAGAAGATGTTATTTAAATTTAGTAGATGTTTCAAGTCAATCCCATAAATGTGAACAGTGCAGAGCAGTGATTTGCCCTGATCGGGGCACTCTATGGATGAGCTTTCAAGACACCTCAAGGGGCTCTATTCTTCATTCTAAGCACAAGATTGAATCCTGGGCTGTTCAGAAAGCCTGGATCTATAGATAGTGAGGCCTGTCTATAGGACAAAGGAAAGAACTGACAATGGGATCTCAAGTGACCTTGGGACCAATTGAGGCTCCAGATTGCCTAGATAAGGCATAGTAGTGGCATTCTGACTCAAAAGTGTGACATATTGGATGGTGTTTGGCTGAGCAGGCCCTCCTTCAACTAAAATCTGTAACCATTTTGGATGCATGGACCACACCTTTAATCCCAGGACTCAGAAACTAATGGCAAGTGGGTTTTTGTAATTGTGAACCCTGGCTTGCATGTATAGTGTGAACCAGGAATTCAGGGACATGCACATGGAATCTGCCTCAGTCTCAGAAGAGAAAGTTTGGAGAAATAAATAGGTGTTAGTGGTGGCCAGAAACGTGCATGTCCTCTTGGCAGCAGGATGAGAAGAGACGCATTTTTTGAGATTGCTCCTAGAGAGTAAGGAAAATTTTTATTTTCTCGATGGAGCCCATGTTAGGAGGAAATCCTACAGGATGGCTCAGTTCTTTGTTACACACCTTTAGTCTTAGCCCTGCTTGGGAAGCAACAGTTAGGTTAATCCTTATGAATTCTGTTTCAGCCTTGTGTTCTGTTTGACTCACATACAGCATAGTTCATTTAGTGAAACTCAGTCACAAAAGAAAAGAGTACAAAAAAAGTCTGTGATCTGGCCATATTTCCGTTAGATATTAAGTTGTGGCTACAGACTGGATGTTACAACAGGGTGTGTATAACTGCTGGATTCTAGAGGATGAAAGGAGGAGCCTGTGGGAGGGTTCTTGATAGGGAGATTCAATTAAGGCTAAGTCCTTGGTATAGAACTTCAGTATCAGGGGGATCTGGCTTAGGTGTACATGCCTTCTGACATCCAGAGAAATTAGATCATCAATGCTCTTGTTTAGAATACGGGAGTGGAAAGGGTCCATGGAAATGGGACATGTTCCATGGCCCTTGATTCTTTATTTTGTCACAGGATGTCATACTGCAAGGAGGAGAATCTGGGATCATGTTTTTCCAATTATGATAATATTCCTTTGTTTAAAAAATATTTAATCTTTTTTACAGTCCAGATTTTATCCCTCCTCTGGTCCTCCCACGGAAAGTTCCACATCCTGTAAGTCTAGTTTCCTTCTCAGGGAGAATGTCTTCACCCCACCCCCTACCTATAAGAACTCCCTGCCCACTTCGGGCCTCCAGTCTTTTTAGGGTTAGGTACATCTTTTCTAAGGGTGTACAGTCCCACAGTTTTCTGCTGAGTATGTGTTGGGGGCCTCATATCAGCTGGTGTAAGCTTAATTGGTGGTTGCCTAGTTTCTGAGAGATCTTGGGGGGTCCAGGTTAGTTGAGACTGCTGCTTTCTTTCTTCTATCTCTTGTATTCTCCTGGTAATGATTAATTATTCCAGATCTCATTCAATGGTTTTCAATTTCCAGGGTTGCCTATATTTGTCTTTGTTATATCTACTTCCAATTCTAGGTCTTGGACTGCTAGGTCTTGGACTGCTTTAATAAAAACTTTCACTTTTTTGATTGTATTTTCCTGTAATGCTTATGGGATTTATGTGTTTCCTCTCTAAGTGCTTCTTACTGTTCACTTGTGTTTTCTTATATTTCTTTATGTGAGTTATTTATATCTCTTTAAATGATTCTATTATCTTAATGAGATAAGATTTTAGGTTATCTTCCTGACTTTCAAGTGCATTTGTCTATCCAGGGCTTGCTGTGGTGGGAGAAGTAGTTTCTGATAATGCCAAAGTTTACTGGCTTCTGTTTCTCATGGTCTTGCTCTTGCCTCTTGTCATATGGTTATAGGGAGTTTTTTCTGGTTGGGGTGTTTCTGTTTGGGAGTTGTCTTTTTTGACCCTAGGTTGACTCAAGTCTCATGGTAGGCCAGTTGCCTTGGATGTGGCAAACTTCCTGTGGGATCTTCTGACTGTGGAACCTTCAGAGGGGCATGTACACTGGTGACTTGTTGCCCTGGTGGCAGTGTGTCTTCAGGGAGGCCTTCATGAAGACCTTTGAATTGTGGGTTCTCTAGAGGGGCAGAGAAGCTGGAGATATGTTGCCCTGTCTGTGACACATCTACTGGGATGCCTTCATACTGTTTACTCTTGAGAGGATTTGTCAAGCTGTTGCCCTATGTTTAGCTGTTAACCAGGGAAGCATAAGTATTGTAGGTTTTGTTTCCCTGCATGCAGAAGAACTCCAGAGAGGCTTTCAGACTGTCGATTCAGTTTCTCTGCATGCTGCAGTGCCCCTGGGAGGTCTTCAGACTTTGGTGTCAGTTGTCCATTTACTCTGTTTGCAGAATTCCTGGGTTTGTGATTTGACTTTTGTGTCAGTTGCCCTGCATGCCACAGAAATCCTGTGAAGCCTTCAGGCTTTTATTTTCATGGGCAGAGGCAGACTAGCTAGTAGTCTGTCCCAACAAAATTTCACAGCCAGAAGTGTAGGATATGGAAAATTTAAACATTGCAAAATGAACATTCAATTGCCAGCTTACCTGGACTGGCAACCTCTTGTTAATACTGGAGCCAAGTGCATATTTATTTCAATACTGAAAATACTTGTAAGATTTGGAAACAGAGGCAGTTGTTCAGAAAGAATGAAGCTCCTGTCTGATTCCTGCTCTGTAACAGTCCAAACCAAATGCTGGGTAGGCAGGATGGGTAAATCAGTGCTCTCTGTACGTTTTTTGACGTGTTTTCTTTTACTAGATTCTGCAGAACGGGAACATATTCCAATAGGTTCGGAACACACATAGGGCTGAAGGTCCCTCCTTGTATCCAAAATTCCAAATGCCTTCAAGTGCACCCATAGAAACCAGACCCCAAAGGCTTCAAGAGACTGCAAGGAACTTACCCTTTCGAATTCATCACAGTCCCATATTGACCCCAACAAACCAATGCAATCAAGTCTTTTAGTCCTTGAAAGGGACCTACATCAGCAAGAGTTCCAAGGACCATCAAGAAAATCAGGTATTCAAATGCAACTAGATCCTGTACTGGGCCCAGGTTTACCTACTTTGAAAAAACCCTCAGGGCATTTAAGTTATCAAATACATAATTGAAATCTTGTTTCCATGTTCTCATAGGATCTGTGGTACTGTCAGAGAAATATGGTGACCATCAATCTGGCCCTGTGACTTCAAGAAAGGTGCGGAAGGAACGCATTGTGTACTCCAAAGAACAAAAGCACCTGCTGCAAGAACATTTTGATAAGTGTCAGTACCCAAACCAGGATCAATGTGTGAAGCTGGCAGAGTTAGTTGGTGTGACAGCGAGGGACATCAAGGTCTGCCCCTCTCTTTACCCTCAATCCAACAGCAAAAATCTACACTTTCCCATCAGAAACTTTAATTTTGTTCTTAAATGCTTAGGGCAGTGATGACAGTTTTAGGTGGTGGATATTTATGAATCAAATGCTGGGACTCAAATTTTTATCCACCTGGTAGCAATATTGAATAGCATTGTTTCCATGCAGGGTCTCAGAAACCTAATCATCAGAGCTCCTGCTAAAATACAGGACACACTGGCTCAATCTCCCCAGTCTTATGTTGTCTCGTCATACACAATCTAGTTTATTATAATATCTTAGCCATCTTGAGTTTCCTGCTTCTTTGTTTCTGACATGTGAATCATTGCTATACAAACACCTTTTATCCAAAATCTTCACCTTGTGGTCCTGTTAGGGGACATCAGGCATTCTTCTGATATCTTCTTTCTTTTCCAGATTTGGTTTAAGAACAGCCGAGCTAAGTACAAGCTGATGGCTCTCCAGAATATTACAGAAGCTTTGCCAGAGACCAATGGAAGTTCAAAACCTGTTTTTGAATCAACCCACTTTCCTGGTTCCATACCTCTTGTTGCTGCTGAGAATGGAGAGCCCATGTGTTCAGGCACATTTAGTGAGGATTCCATTCCCAAACTCAACTGCATCTAGGAATCTTCTCTGCATCATTATCAGGCCAGTGATGCAGACAGGTGTAGTCAGCAGGAAGATCTGCTTGTTGGCCATGCTCACATTATAGCTTGGGATTCTGGTCAATCAGCAGCAGTTGAAGCCCAGACTGATCTAGCAGTGACTGAATCTACAGATGTCCTAGAAGCTGCCACCCATTGCCCAGAGGAGGCTCAAGGTTCAGGTCCATCTGCAGAGGAACTCTGGCAAAGAATCCTTGACGACTTGGAGAAATCTGAGGATTGGCTTACTCCAGTGACTGAATCTACAGATGTCCTAGAAGCTGCCACCCATTGCCCAGAGGAGGCTCAAGGTTCAGGTCCATCTGCAGAGGAACTCTGGCAAAGAATCATTGACGACTTTGACATACCCGAGGACTGGCTTACTCCAGTGACTGAATCTACAGATGTCCTAGAAGCTGCCACCCATTGCCCAGAGGAGGCTCGAGGTTCAGGTCCATCTGCAGAGGAAATCTGGCAAAGAATCCTTGACGATTTTGACATATCCGAGGACTGGCTTACTCTGGATTACACCCCAAATCCAACTTACTTCTCTCAGCTCCTTGACCATTCCAGACATTTATAGTCATAAAGAAGTGTGTTATGTACACCCTTCATCTCAGTATTTGTGGGAATTAACCAGGCCTTTCTGTAGACGTTGTGTACCACTGTGGTATATATAGAGGGGTTGTTTCAAAGCAACTGTAAATATTCATTCTTCATTGTTACATTATGTTCTCATGAAATAAAAGGAGAAATAGTTCCTGAAAATTATTTTATTACATATATTATCCATTTACATTCCAGTCACTACTGCATATGTCCCATTGACCTATAGTTCTTCACCCAACACATTAGGTAAAGTTTTCCCCTAATATTTTTTAACGTTTTTTACCTTTATTACGATAGTATCACATACTATAATAGAATAGGAGATTAACTAATTAAGAAAGAAAAAAATCATGATAATGTGTTCTTGCCATTTTTGTTTACATTAAGGATTCAGAAAGTGGAACAAATTAAGACGACTAGGTAAACACCTAAAACCATGCCAACTTAGCTAAAGTTACATAATATTAGGATTCAAACCCTAATTTAGATATTACCAAATTATTCTCTAAGTAAATAAGAGACCCAAAACGTTATTGAGTATAACAACTTACACATGAAATATACAGAACTTTGTTTTCTCAGAAAGCAATAGGGCAGCTCTTAGGCATTTTCTTTGTACAGTGACTAGAAAATCTTAATATGACTAGGCACCTCAGCTTTACCAGTAAGCTGCTCAGATATAGCATATAGCAGTTTAATAGAGAGGTAACACTTCAGGTTTCAGAAGCAGCAATAATTCTATTTTGGCTTTTATACTAAATGCTTATTATATTTAAGGTGACAATTGAAGCATATGATGTGAAGGTCATTAAGATTTAATGACAATCATTACAGTGTCTTGCAATGTACACACAACTGTATAATGCTTCTCTGGAATGAAAACAGTGTTGATTAATTGGATTTTACATACCCACACAGAGAACTTAAAAAATAACTATCAAAGGCAATGTACTATGCTGATGTACTAAATTCAAAGTATGCCACAGTTCAAAGTATGAACTGAAACACATGACTAACACTGTGCTTTGTTCTAGGAGAAAGCTGACCAGTTCTCAGGGAAAGCTAAGCCTACACCATTTATCCTAATAACCATGGCTTATATAAACACATCAGGTTCCCAGTAAAGAACCAAATCTAGGAATGTAAGTAAAACTTTGAGTGTTTTACATCTCTAGAACCTGGCTAAGGCTACACATCTATCTTCAAATCAGAAGCTGATATGAAATAGAGTGAGGTTCCCAGCTATGATAGAAAATAGAAAGGCCTCCAAGCACCATATTCCCTCAGGTTCCAGGAAAGCATCATGTGAGAAATAGAGAAGTAGGCAAAGAGGAAAGCTGGAAACATTCAGCTGTGATGTGATTTACTGTGCAAGGCATTTAAAGTTCAGGACTGGAGTGAACCATCAGGCTTTCCATAATGCTGGGAGCTATCCATTTAATAATGTTTCCAGATAAAAGCAGGCATGATCGTGAGGGTAACCACAGTCCCAGCTTTTGACAGTCTATCTGAAGTCTGAGCATCCTTCAAGCCAGTGACATTCTGTTCCTTGATCTAACAGATGTGGTTGTCAGTTAGAAGGCTATTACTGGTAGCAGAATTATCCTTCACTATGGATGAGATTTTAACACTTCTAACGATAAAGCAAATATCCAGGTGATGCACAGAGATAGCAGACACACAGAAGTGTGGAGTGGCCAGAATCCCTGTTGCTCAGAGGATCATGTCAAGTACTCCCAGGCAGGAAGCATTTGGTTTCTATCTCCCGCTGGGGATGATCCTCTCCCACACAGTGCCATATCCTGGTTAATCAGGGTGATAGCTAACCACCCAGGAGTGCAGAGAGGTTTGAGAGCACAGGGAGGACCACCCCTGCTGCTCAGAGGAACCAGCCTGAAATCCTGAGAACACAGGTAACCAGGATCAGCCTGGGACAGAAGACTTCTGAGTTTTGTCTGCATCCAGATAAGTTGCTGGGCCACAGAATTACATATAGAAATACCACCACAAGGAAGCTAGTCTTTCAGGAGTGCCTACCAATCTGTGTCCAAAGGTGAGGCTACCACCATTCTCAAATTTCTGGACAAAGTGGGACCTGATAAGAACCATCAGGACACAGGAATCAAGAATCAGCTGGTGACAGGATACTTTTGATTTGTATATGTAAGCCTGAGCTCACACATTATCACAGCTCTGCATACATAAACTCCTCCCAGAAAGAATGGGTGTCCCTGGTGTTCAGATAAATAGTTAGCAGGACAGTTAAACCTCAGTCAGAGACATCAAGACCAGCTAGCACCAGAGATAACCAGATGGCAAAAATCAAATTCAAGAACACTGCCAACCAACCAAGTCAACATTGCACCATGCGAACACAGTTCTCCCACAACAGCAAGTCCTGGATACCCCAACACACCAGAAAAACAAGATCTGGATTTAAAATTACATCTCATGGTGCTGATATAGGAAGTCAGAGAAGACATAAATAGTTCCCTTAAATACAAACAGGAGAACATTTGTCGACAGGTAGAAGTCCTTAAAGAGAAAACACAAAACTCTCTTAAGGAATTACAGGAAAACACACACACACACACACACACACACACAGACACAGAAAAAAAACAGGTGAAGGAATTGAACAAAACCATACAGGATCTAATAATGGAACTAGAATCAACAAAGAAATCACAAAGGCATACAACTCTGGAGATAGAAAACCTTGGTAAGAATTCAAGAGTCATAGATACAAGCATCAGCAACAGAATAGAAGAGTTAGATGAAGGAATCTCAGATGCTGAAGAACCATAGAAAGCATTGACTCAACCATCAAGGAAAATGCAAAATGCAGAAACCGTGTAACCCAAAACATTCAGGAAATCCAGACCACAATGAGAAGAGCAAACCTAAGGACTACAGGTATAGAGGAGCATAAAGATTTACAAATTAATTGACCAGTAAATAACTTCAACAAAATTGTAGAAGAAAACTTCCCTAACCTAAAGAGAGAGATGCCTGTGACCATTCAAGAAGCCTACAGAAATCCAAACAGACTGGACAAGAACAGATATACACTTGACAAAGAAAGACCATTAAAACCTGTAATGGAAAGGAAAACTTATCAGAATTACAGGAGACTTCTCACCAGAGACCATGAAAACAAGGAGATCTTGGGCAGATCTCATACAGATCATAAGAGAATACAAATGCTAGCCCAGACTACTATACCCACCAAAACTCTTATCACCATATATGGAAAAACTAAGATATTCCATGATAAAACAAAATTTGCCCAATATCTTTCCACAAATCCAGCCCTACAAAAGGTAATATAAAATGTCAGCACAAGGAGGGAAACTACACCTTAGAAAAAGGAAGTAATAATCTTTCAACATATCCAAAAGAGGAGAAGCACTCAAACATAAAAATTACATCAAAAATAACCAGGAGCAACAATCACTTTTCCTTAATATCTCTTAACCTCAATGAACATAATTTACCAATAAAAACATAGACTAACAGACTGGACATGTAAACAGGATCCACCATTTTGCTACATAGAAATCTACCTCAGTGACAAAGACAGGCACTCCAAGCTACATGACCACATATGTAGGGACCTTGGTCAGACCTATACAGACTGCCTGATTGTTGCTTCCATCTCTGTAAATCTCTGTAAGCCTAGCTTATTTGATCCAGTGGGCTGTGTTTTCTTGGTATTTTCAACTGCTCTAACTACTGCAGTCTTATACCCGTTCTGTGGCGCTTCCTTGGTTCTGCCTATATTTCTGCCTATGTGTCTCTGCTTTAGTTCTCATTGGTTGCTGAATGGCAGGCATCAGATTAAAATTGGGCTAGCCAGTTCCCCAGGAGTATAACAATGAGCATAGCATAGTTATGCAAGGTTCCCATTGACAAACATAACAGAGTATCATTGATAGTGTCAGGGGTTGGTTCTTGCCCATAGGATGGTTTACAATTTGTACTGGCAATTAATTGGAAATTGCCTCAGTTTCTCCTTCCTCTTTGTCTAGGCAGTGTTTCCCATTAATAAATATATCCATTTTATGTTCTGAAAACTACCTCCCTCCCAACCCTACCTGATAGTCACTACTCTATTCCCTTTCTCTCATAGGGTTCCCCCATGGGTCTACCTTGAACCTAATGCATCAAGTCTCTGCAGGATCAGGTGCATTCTCTCCTTTTGAGGCCACTCAAGGCAGCCTAGGTAGAAGAATGGCTCCAGAGACAGCCAATAGCTTCCAATCTAGTTATTGGGGGACCCACATGAAGACTGAAGTGCACATCTGCTAAATATATTATGGAGGCCTAAGTTCAACCCATGTGTGTGTGTGTGTGTGTGTGTGTGTGTGTGTGTGTGTGTGTGGTCTTTTGTTGGCTACTGAGTCTGTGAGAGCTCCCAAGAGGGCTGGTCCCCAGGTTTTGCCATTCTTCTCCAACATCCACTCTGCTGATTTTATAGGTGTGTGCCAAATGAGTCTGTTACTCTCAGTATCTTTTCCTAACTAAAGTGCAGTTAATTTTTCTTTAAATAAAAGTACTTTCTTTTTTTTATTCGATATATTTTTTATTTACATTTCAAATGATTTCCCCTTTTCTAGACCCCAAACCCCGAAAGTCCCATCAGCCCCCTTCCCTCCCCCTGTTCTCCCCCCCCACCCCTTCCCAATACCCTGTTCTGGTTTTGTGCTATAATGCTTGACTGAGTCTTTCCAGAACCGGGGGCCACTTCTCCGTTCTTCTTGTACCTCATTTGATGTGTGGATTATGTTTTGGTATTCCAGTTTTCTAGGTTAATATCCACTTATTAGTGAGTGCATACCATGATTCATTTTTTGAGTCTGGGTTACCTCACTTAGTATGATGTTCTCCAGCTCCATCCATTTGCATTAGAATTTCATGAATTCATTGTTTCTAATGGCTGAATAGTACTCCATTGTGTATATATACCACATTTTTTGCATCCACTCTTCTGTTGAGGGATACCTGGGTTCTTTCCAGCTTCTGGCAATTATAAATAGGGCTGCTATGAACATAGTGGAACATGTATCCTTATTACATGCTGGGGAAATCTTCTGAGTATATTCCCAGGAGTGTTATAGAATGATCTTCTGAAAGTGAGGTGCCCAGTTTTCTGAGGAACTGCCAGACTGATTTCTAGAGTGGTTGTGCTAATTTGCAACCCCACCAGGAGTGGAGGAGTGTTCCTCTTTCTCCACATCCTTGCCTACATCTGCTTCTCCTGAATTTTTAATCTTAGCCATTCTTACTGGTTTAAGGTGAAATCTCAGGGTTGTTTTGATTTGCATTTATAAAAGTGCTTTCTTCAGTACAGTTTGATCTGTCTCTTTTAGTTGAGACAGTTTTTTATTCTGTAACAGCCATGGTAGTCCTGTGACTTACACTGTAGTCAAGGCTGGTCTGGGACTCACAGAGATCTACCTGCTTTGGTGTTCCAAGTGTTGGGCTTAAGGAGTGCACCACCATATCTAACTTGAATTTAATTGAATGTGATCTCTTCTACTACATACCATTGCAAAATATCAAAACTCTTAGCATTATGGAACTAGAGCTGGATTTAACTGAGGGTTACTTATTGTGGAGATGGAGTGATGGCTCAGTGAGTCAGAGCAATAGTTGCTTCATCAGGAAAGCCTGGTTTAGTTCCCAACCTCCACTATGTGGCTCAGAACCATCCATTGGGAATTGTATTCCTTTGGAGTCTTAGCCCTCCTTCTGTCTGTAGGGTTCTAGGCATGCTTGCACATTACTGACACGTGTTCATGTATACACCTACATTTACAACAAAAGAAAAGATTGCTTGTTGATCTTGATTCTTGAAATTTGGTTCCTAATTGGTCTGGAATCCCATATATGCTATAACTCCAGACGCAGGGGCTCTGAATCCCTTTTTGAGGCACAGGGACCGCACACATGAGACATGAACACTCACAGAAAACTGAACAAAATGCAAATGAACTTGTAGAAAATGAATTAAGTTGGGTGTGGTAGGGCTCACTTTTGTTGTTGTTGTTTTTTGAGACAGTTTTTCTCTGTGTAGCTCTGGCTGCCCTGGAACTCAGTCTTTAGACCAGACTGGCCTGGAACTGAGAAATCTGCCTGCCTCTGCCTTCCAAGTTTTGGGAATAAAGGAGTGCACCACCCCTGTCAGGCTGGAAGGGCTCACTTTTAATGCCATGAATTGTGATGGAAGGATTCTATTCTCCAGGGCATCCTGTTCATTGTTCCCAAAGCCTGTTTAGAAAAATTAATCCAGGAGTAGTGTTACATGCCTTTATGGTTAGTATTTGGAGGCAGAGTCAAACTCTGAGTGAGTTTGAGACTATTCCAGAATATCCAGTGATATGAAGAGTGATGATGTCACCCGAAGTAAATATTCATTAGGTAGTATTAAATCAGATTGTAGGTAAAATAGTGTTAATTATTTTCTGAAAGGAATTTTTATAATTACTCTTGGCAGAACAGCTAGTACAATGACAGTTGTTTTGTTTTTCCATTACAAAGATTTATTCATCTTATTTTATTTTGGATTTTTTTGTTTTGTTTTTGGAGACAGGGTTTCTCTGTGTAACACTGGCTGTCCTGGCAATCAATCTGTAGACCAGGCTGGCCTTGAATTGAGAAATCTCTCTGCCTCTGGCTCACAAGTGCTGGGATTGAAGGCATGTGCCACCACCTCCTGGCATTATTTTTGATTTCTTAACATAGGGCCTTTGTACGTAGTTCTAACTCTCCTGGAAGTGCTTATGTAAACAAGACTGCCTTCCGCAAATGGAGATCCTCATCCATTTGCTTTGCAGGTAATGGGATTGAAAGGCTCTGTTATGATGCCCAGCCTTACTTCATTCTTACATGTTGTACTGGATGGGTTAGTGTGTGAACTTGACACATTCTTTCACAGAGAAAGGAGCTTCATTTGGGGAAATGCCTCCATGAGATTCAGCTGTGGGGTATTTTCTCAATTAGTGATCAAGGGGAGAGGGCCCCTCCTGGGTGGTACACTCATTTAATCCCTGTCATTGGGAGGCAGAGGCAGGCAGATTGCTGAGTTTTCTGAGGCCACCCAGGTTTGCAGGGTAGGTTCCAGGACTGCCAGGGCTACACAGAGAAACCCTGTCACAAACAAACAAACAAACAAACAAACAAACAAACAAGCAGTCCATAATCATAATCTTCCTTATAAAGCCAAAGTGTCCAAGTCCTTCCTTTAATCCAGCCTTCTCTAACATTTTTTCCAGACACTGGAATTGGGTTACAGAGAAAACTAACCAAGGATGCTACTCCTTTCCAGGTTCCAGACAGCGCAGCTTTGGCACAACTAAAACCCTGAAGAAACAATATCCATTGCCGTTATAACTAGAACTAGATAGGCCAGAACCTGTTGAAATCCTAGCAACTGTAATTAAATCTCTTTGGGGCTTCCAGTAAACATTCCTTGTGATCTCACATTTCCAAACAGCACAGAAAATAATCTTCTGCACCACCCAACTATGACCATGGGATCTAGTCCTGCCATCTCAAGGACACATGTGAAAAGAACAAATGCTTAAATGGTCTCTAAGCACTGGATGTCTACATCCCACCTTTCAGATAAAACCTTCACATGACCAAGGATTTGTGGAGCAGGACTCTTTTCCATCATACTCAAGTGAACCTCCAAGGGGTAATTGCTTAGTTAAGTGCCTAAACTGGGAGCTGACAAAGATTCAAACAAGATCAAGCCTCCTGGTGTAAGGAGGGTGGCTTTGAGAATTGATAGAAAACACCTGCTATCCAGTAAGGGCAAAGACTACACTTCAGGTTAATTTAGATGGCTCATAGGAATCCTGAGATGCCTTCATCATTAGTATCATAATCATTAGAAGGCTCAGGATCTGTGTCCACTTGGCGAAACAATCTTTTCAGTAGTCATTGATCTCCAATTCCTTTATGTGAAAAAACACAAACAGGATCTCATTCCCGTATTAAAACAGGGTTGGGGCCATTCCAAAGTATTAGTTAAAGGATATCAACATTTAACCATGGCATATGAGCTGGAAGTGTCTGGATGCCAGCGATGATCTACTGCAGACTGACCTTTAGCATCAGTTTACAAAAAATTAAAACAAATAATGCAAAAGCGAGATGTGCTTTTGGTGACCTTGGAAGATAAAACTCACCCTGTTTTGTTTTCTAAAGCTAATTTTTCTGATACATTCAACAATTCCTTGTCCCATTGGATCATGAGGAATTTCAGTTTTATGTTCAATTCCAAATTCCTTGCAAAATTTTTCAAAGGTGTTTCCAGTGTATGCAGGCCCATTATCTGTCTTGCCAACTTTAGGCAGTCCCTTAGCAGTAAAAGTCTGTAAACAATGAACAATAACCTTTCTAGAAGGTTCTCCTCTTAAAGCAGTTGCAACTAGAAATCCTGAAAAGCTGTCAATAGTCATATGTGCTAAGAGAAAAACTCATATAGCTAAGAGAAAAACTCATATATGTGCCTCCAACAAAGAAATGGAGAGAGCTTACATTAGCAGCTTGACAGAACATCTGAAAGCTCTACAACCAAATGAAACAAATACATCCAAGAGGAATACATGGCAGGGAATAAACAAATTCAAGGCCAAAATCAACAAAGTAGAAACAAAAAGAATTATACAAAGAATCAACAAAACCAAGAGTTGGTTCTTTGAGAAAATCAACAAGATAGATAAACACTTAGCAGACTAACAAGAAGGAATAGAGGAAACACGCAAATTAATAAAATTGGAATGAAAAGGGAGATATAACAACAGAAACTGCAGAAATTCCAAATATCATCAGATCCTACTACAAAAGCTTATACTCAACAAAATTGGGAAATCTGGATGAAATGGACAGTTTTGTAGACACATGCCAGCTGCCAATGTTAAAACCTGATCAGATAAACCATCAAAATAGTCCCATAACACGTGAGGAAATAGATTCAGTTATTAACAGTCTTCCCAAAACACCACCATCACCACCACAACCACAACCACCACCACCACCACCACCACCAAAAACAACAACAACAACAACAACAACAACAACAAAAACACAGGACCAGATGTGTTTGTTGGGAATTCTATCAGTTCTTCAAAGAAGACCTACTACGGATACTTTTCAAACTATTCCACAAATCAGAAACCCGAGGTATCCTTCACAATTCATTATATGAAGCCGCAGTATTGCTTATACATAAACCAAACAAAGATTAAACAAGGAAAGAGAATTCCAGACCAATTTCCCTTGAGAACAGTGATCCAAAACTACTCAATAAAATTCTTGCTGACCGAATCCAAGAACACATCAAAACAGTAATTCACCAGGATCAAATAGGCTTCATCCCAGCAATGCAAGTGTGGTTCAATATATAGAAATCTTTCAATGTAATCCACTACATAAAGAAACTCGAAAAAAAAATACCCCACAAGATCATTTAGTTAGATGCTGAGAAAGCATTTGACAAAATTCACTATCCTTTCATGTTAAAAGTCTTGGAATGATCAGGAATTCAAGGCCTATACCAAAACATAGTAAAAGCAATATACAGCAAACCAGAAGCCAACATCAAACTAAATAGAGGAAATTTGAAGTAATCCTACTAAAATTATGGTCCAGAAAATGTTGCCCACTCTTTCCCTATTTATTCAATATAGTACTTGAAGATCTATCTAGAGCATTTAGAGAACAAAAGGAGGTACAGTTTGTAACACTTGTCAAAATGTTACAAACTGGAAAGGAGGTAGTCAAAACATCACTATTTGCAGATGATATGATAGTATACTTATGCAACCCAATAAAACAACACTAGAGAGCTCCTACAACTGAGAAACAATTTCTGCCATGTGGCTGGATGTAAAATTAACTCAATCAAATCAGTAGCCTTCCTCTACTCAAAGGATAAATAAGCTGAGAAAGAAAATAGGGTAATGACACCCTTTACCATAGTCACAAATAACATTACATATCTTGGTGTCACTCTAAGTATGCAAGTGAAAAATTTGTATGACAAGAATTTCAAGTCTCTGAAGAAAGAAATCAAAGCAGATCTCAGAATATGGAAAGATCTCTTTCATGATCATGGATTGGCAGAATTAATGTAGTAAAAATGGCCACCTTGCCAAAAGCAAACTACAGATTCAATGCACTCCCAGTCAAAACTATATAACCAAGACATGCAGAACATATTTATACCTTAAAAACCAGACAGAAACAAAAGTAAGATGGCTACACACATTAAATTATTAAACCAGAGCAAAGGTCTGGTGTGGAAGGCATTCTCTTGGAGACATGGGATTAGGAATGTGATGAAAAATTGTGGGAGGGAGGTCTGGGAGGAAAGTAACAGCTGAACTGGGAAGTAATAAAAGTAAAATATAAAATGTAAAGAAATAAAGGATTACAAACCAAAAAATTTAAATTCATGGTTCTATAAAATGAGGCTACACCTGGAGTAGCATCAAAGGGTGGGAGAGAATAATGGATTTGAATATTGCAAGTGGGAGGAGCCAAAGGGTGGGAGGGGCTTTGAATTCCAGGTTAGGAGAGATATATAAGGGCAGGTCTTCTAAGGAGAATTCAAAGACAGACGACTGAGCAGGTTACAGGAACCCTTTTCATTCCTGGTGAATTGGTGAGTTGCATGAAATGTCTAAGGTTGCTATGTAAAGGGGATATCAAGTTGGGGAAAATTTGGGAGACAGTGGAGGAGGATTTTTGGTGATTTTTTTAGCCTGTATGGGTGTTTGATAGGTGAAGTATAAAATATGCCCTGTATACATGCAGAAGATTTTATTTAAATTTAGTAGATGTTTCAAGTCTATCCCATAAATGTGAACAGTGCAGAGCAGTGATTTGCCATGATCGGGGCACTCTATGGATGAACTTTCAAGAGACTTCAAGGGGCTATATTCTTCATTCTAAGCACAAGATTGAATCCTGGGCTGTTGAGAAAGCCTGGATCAATAGATAGTGAGGCCTGTCTATAGGACAAAGGAAAGAACTGACAATGGGATCTCAAGTGATCTTGGGACCAATTGAGGCTCCAGATTGCCTAGATAAGGCATAGTAGTGGCATTCTGACTCAAAAGTGTGACATATTGGATGGTGTTTGGCTGAGCAGGCCCTCCTTCAATTAAAATCTGTAACCATTTTGGATGCATGGATCACACCTTTAATCCCAGGACTCGGAAACTAATGGCAAGTGGGTTTTTGTAATTGTGAGCCCTGGCTTGCATGTATAGTGTGAATCAGGAAGTCAGGGGCATGCACATGGAACCTGCCTCAGTCTCAGAAGAGAAAGTTTGGAGAAATAAATAGGTGTTAGTGGTGGCCGGAAACGTGCATGTCCTCTTGGCAGCAGGATGAGAAGAGACGCATTTTTTGAGATTGCTCCTAGAGAGTAAGGAAAATTTTTATTTTCTCGATGGAGCCCATGTTAGGAAGAAATCTTTAAGGATGGCTCAGTTCTTTGTTACACACCTTTAGTCTTAGCCCTGCTTGGGAAGTAATAGTTAGGCTGATCCTTATGAATTCTGTTTCAGCCTTGTGTTCAGTTTGACTCACATACAGCATAGTTCATTTAGCGATACTCAGACACAAAAGAAAAGAGTACAAAAAAAGTCTGTGATCTGGCCATATTTCCGTTAGATATTAAGTTGTGGCTCCAGACTAGATGTTACAACAGGGTGTGTATAGCTGCTGGATTCTAGAGGATGAAAGGAGGAGCCTGTGGGTGGGTTCTTGATAGGGAGATTCAATTAAGGCTAAGTCCTTGTTATAGAACTTCAATATCAGGGGATCTGGCTTAGGTGTACGTGCCTTCTGACATCCAGAGTAATTAGATCATCAATGCTCTTGTTTAGAATACGGGAGTGGAAAGGGTCCATGGAAATGGGACATGTTCCATTGCCCTTGATTCTTTATTTTGTCACAGGGTGTCATATTGCAAAAGGAGAAACTGGGATCATGTTTTTCCAATTATGATAATATTCCTTTGTTTAAAAAATATTTAATCTTTTTTACAATCCAGATTTTATCCCCCTTCTGGTCCTCCCACGGAAAGTTCCACATCCTGTAAGTCTAGTTTCCTTCTCAGGGAGAATGTCTTCACCCCACCCCCTACCTATAAGAACTCCCTGCCCACTTCGGGCCTCCAGTCTTTTTAGAATTAGGTACATCTTTTCTGAGGGAGTACAGTCCCACAGTTTTCTGCTGAGTATGTGTTGGGGGCCTCATATCAGCTGGTGTACGCTTAATTGGTGGTTGCCTAGTTTCTGAGAGATCTTGGGGGCTCCAGGTTAGTTGAGACTGCTGCTTTCTTTCTTCTATCTCTTGTATTCTCCTGGTAATGATTAATTATCCCAGATCTCATTCCTTGGTTTTCAATTTCCAGGGTTGCCTATATTTGTCTTTGTTATATCTACTTCCAATTCTAGGTCTTGGACTGCATTAATAAAAACTTTCACTTTTTTGATTGTATCTTCCTGTATTGCTTATGGGATTTATGTGTTTCCTCTTTAAGTGCTTCTACCTGTTCACTTGCGTTTTCTTATATTTCTTTATGTGAGTTATTTATATCTCTTTAAAAGGATTCTATTTTCTTAATGAGATAAGATTTTAGGTCATCTTCCTGACTTTCAAGTGCATTTGTCTATCTAGGGCTTGCTGTGGTGGGAGAAGTAGTTTCTTATAATGCCAAAGTTTACTGGCTTCTGTTTCTCATGGTCTTGCTCTTGCCTCTTGTCATATGGTTATAGGGTGTTTTTTTCTGGTTGGGGTGTTTCTGTTTGGGAGTTGTCTTTTTTGTCCCTAGGTTGACTCAAGTCTCATGGTAGGCCAGTTGCCTTGGATGTGGCAAACCTCCTGTGGGATCTTCTGACTGTGGAACCTTCAGAGGGGCATGTACACTGGTGACTTGTTGCCCTGGTGGCAGTGTGTCTTCAGGGAGGCCTTCTTGAAGACCTCTGAATTGTGGGTTCTTTAGAGGGGCAGAGAAACTGGAGATATGTTGCCCTGGCTGTGACACATCTACTGGGATGCCTTCTTACTGTTTACTCTTGAGAGGATTTGTCAAGCTGTTGCCCTACGTTTAGCTGTTAACCAGGGAAGCATAAGTATTGTAGGTTTTGTTTCCCTGCATGCAAAAGAATTCCAGAGAGGCTTTCAGACTGTCGATTCAGTTTCTCTGCATGCTGCAGTGCCCCTGGGAGGTCTTCAGACTTTGGTGTCAGTTGTCCATTTACTCTGTTTGCAGAATTCCTGGGTTTGTGATTTGACTTTTGTGTCAGTTGCCCTGCATGCCACAGAAATCCTGTGAAGCCTTCAGGCTTTTATTTTCATGGGCAGAGGCAGACTAGCTAGTAGTCTGTCCCAACAAAATTTCACAGCCAGAAGTGTAGGATATGGAAAATTTAAACATTGGAAATGAACATTCAATTGCCAGCTTACCTGGACTGGCAACCTCTTGTTAATACTGGAGCCAAGTACATATTTATTTCAATACTGAGATTACTTGTAAGATTTAGAAACAGAGGCAGTTGTTCAGAAAGAATGAAGCTCCTGTCTGATTCCTGCTCTGTAACAGTCCAAACCAAATGCTGGATAGGCAGGATGGGTAAATCAGTGCTCTCTGTACGTTTTTTGACGTGTTTTCTTTTACTAGATTCTCCAGAACATATTCCAATAGGTTCGGAACACACATAGGGCTGAAGGTCCCTCCTTGTATCCAAAATTCCAAATGCCTTCAAGTGCACCCATAGAAACCAGACCCCAAAGGCTTCAAGAGACTGCAAGGAACTTACCCTTTCAAGTTTATTACAGTCCCATATTGACCCCAACAAATCCAATGCAATCAAGTCTTTCAGTCCCTGAAAGGGACCTACATCAGCAAGAGTTCCAAGGACCATCAAGAAAATCAGGTATCCAAATGCAACTAGATCCTGTATTGGGCCCAGGTTTACCTACTTTGAAAAAACCCTCAGGGCGTCTAAGTTATCAAATACATAATTGAAATCTTGTTTCCATGTTCTCATAGGATCTGTGGTACTGTCAGAGAAATATGGTGACCATCAATCTGGCCCTGTGACTTCAAGAAAGGTGCGGAAGGAACGCATTGTGTACTCCAAAAAACAAAAGCACCTGCTGCAAGAACATTTTGATAAGTGTCAGTACCCAAACCAGGATCAATGTGTGAAGCTGGCAGAGTTAGTTGGTGTGACAGCGAGGGACATCAAGGTCTGCCCCTCTCTTTTCCCTCAATCCAACAGCAAAAATCTACACTTTCCCATCAGAAACTTTAATTTTGTTCTTAAATGCTTAGGGCAGTGATGACAGTTTTAGGTGGTGGATATTTATGAATCAAATGCTGGGACTCAAATTTTTATCAACCTGGTAGCAATATAGAATAGCATTGTTTCCATGTAGGGTCTCAGAAACCTAATCATCAGAGCTCCTGCTAAAATACAGGACACACTGGCTCAATCTCCCCAGTCTTATGTTGTCTGGTCATACACAATCTACTTTATTATAATATCTTAGCCATCTTGAGTTTCCTGCTTCTTTTTTTCTGACATGTGAATCATTTCTATCCAAACACCTTTTATCCAAAATCTTCACCTTGTGGTCCTGTTAGGGGACAACAGGCATTCTTCTGATATCTTCTTCCTTTTCCAGATCTGGTTTAAGAACAGCCGAGCTAAGTACAAGCGGATGGCTCTCCAGAATATTACAGAAGCTTTGCCAGAGACCAATGGAAGTTCAAAACCTGTTTTTGAATCAACCCACTTTCCTGGTTCCATACCTCTTGTTGCTGCTGAGAATGGAGAGCCCATGTGTTCAGGCATATTTAGTGAGGTTTCCATTCCCAAACTCAACTGCATCCAGGATTCTTCTCTGCATCAACTAGAAATCCTGAAAAGCTGTCAATAGTCATATGTGCTAAGAGAAAAACTCATATAGTTAAGTGCCTCCAACAAGGAAATGGAGAGAGCTTACATTAGCAGCTTGACAGAACATCTGAAAGCTCTACAACCAAATGAAACAAATACATCCAAGAGGAATACATGGCAGGGAATAAACAAATTCAAGGCCAAAATCAACAAAGTAGAAACAAAAAGAATTATACAAAGAATCAACAAAACCAAGAGTTGGTTCTTTGAGAAAATCAACAAGATAGATAAACACTTAGCAGACTAACAAGAAGGAATAGAGGAAACACGCAAATTAATAAAATTGGAATGAAAAGGGAGATATAACAACAGAAACTGCAGAAATTCTAAATATCATCAGATCCTACTACAAAAGCTTATACTCAACAAAATTGGGAAATCTGGATGAAATGGACAGTTTTGTAGACACATGCCAGCTGCCAATGTTAAAACCTGATCAGATAAACCATCAAAATAGTCCCATAACACGTGAGGAAATAGATTCAGTTATTAACAGTCTTCCCAAAACACCACCATCACCACCACAACCACAACCACCACCACCACCACCACCACCAAAAACAACAACAACAACAACAACAACAACAAAAACACAGGACCAGATGTGTTTGTTGGGAATTCTATCAGTTCTTCAAAGAAGACCTACTACGGATACTTTTCAAACTATTCCACAAATCAGAAACCCGAGGTATCCTTCACAATTCATTATATGAAGCCACAGTATTGCTTATACATAAACCAAACAAAGATTAAACAAGGAAAGAGAATTCCAGACCAATTTCCCTTGAGAACAGTGATCCAAAACTACTCAATAAAATTCTTGCTGACCGAATCCAAGAACACATCAAAACAGTAATTCACCAGGATCAAATAGGCTTCATCCCAGCAATGCAAGTGTGGTTCAATATATAGAAATCTTTCAATGTAATCCACTACATAAAGAAACTCGAAAAAAAATACCCCACAAGATCATTTAGTTAGATGCTGAGAAAGCATTTGACAAAATTCACTATCCCTTCATGTTAAAAGTCTTGGAATGGTCAGGAATTCAAGGCCTATACCAAAACATAGTAAAAGCAATATACAGCAAACCAGAAGCCAACATCAAACTAAACAGAGGAAATTTGAAGTAATCCTACTAAAATTATGGTCCAGAAAATGTTGCCCACTCTTTCCCTATTTATTCAATATAGTACTTGAAGATCTATCTAGAGCATTTAGAGAACAAAAGGAGGTACAGTTTGTAACACTTGTCAAAATGTTACAAACTGGAGAGGAGGTAGTCAAAACATCACTATTTGCAGATGATATGATAGTATACTTATGCAACCCAATAAAACAACACTAGAGAACTCCTACAACTGAGAAACAATTTCTGCCATGTGGCTGGATGTAAAATTAACTCAATCAAATCAGTAGCCTTCCTCTACTCAAAGGATAAATAAGCTGAGAAAGAAAATAGGGTAATGACACCCTTTACCATAGTCACAAATAACATTACATATCTTGGTGTCACTCTAAGTATGCAAGTGAAAAATTTGTATGACAAGAATTTCAAGTCTCTGAAGAAAGAAATCAAAGCAGATCTCAGAATATGGAAAGATCTCTTTCATGATCATGGATTGGCAGAATTAATGTAGTAAAAATGGCCACCTTGCCAAAAGCAAACTACAGATTCGATGCACTCCCAGTCAAAACTATATAACCAAGACATGCAGAACATATTTATACCTTAAAAACCAGACAGAAACAAAAGTAAGATGGCTACACACATTAAATTATTTAAACCAGAGCAAAGGTCTGGTGTGGAAGGCATTCTCTTGGAGACATGGGATTAGGAATGTGATGAAAAATTGTGGGAGGGAGGTCTGGGAGGAAAGTAACAGCTGAACTGGGAAGTAATAAAAGTAAAATATAAAATGTAAAGAAATAAAGGATTACAAACCAAAAAATTTAAATTCATGGGTTCTATAAAATGAGGCTACACCTGGAGTAGCATCAAAGGGTGGGAGAGAATAATGGATTTCAATATTGCAAGTAGGAGGAGCCAAAGGGTGGGAGGGGCTTTGAATTCCAGGTTAGGAGAGATATATAAGGGCAGGTCTTCTAAGGAGAATTCAAAGACAGAGGACTGCGCAGGTTACAGGAAACCTCTTCATTCCTGGTGAATTGGTGAGTTGCATGAAATGTCTAAGGTTGCTATGTAAAGGGGATATCAAGTTGGGGAAAATTTGGGAGACAGTGGAGGAGGATTTTTGGTGATTTTTTTAGCCTGTATGGGTGTTTGATTGGTGAAGTATAAAATATGCCCTGTATACATGCAGAAGATGTTATTTAAATTTAGTAGATGGTTCAAGTCTATCCCATAAATGTGAACAGTGCAGAGCAGTGATTTGCCCTGATCGGGGCACTCTATGGATGAGCTTTCAAGAGACCTCAAGGGGCTCTATTCTTCATTCTAAGCACAAGATTGAATCCTGGGCTGTTGAGAAAGCCTGGATCAATAGATAGTGAGGCCTGTCTATAGGACAAAGGAAAGAACTGACAATGGGATCTCAAGTGACCTTGGGACCAATTGAGGCTCCAGATTGCCTAGATAAGGCATAGTAGTGGCATTCTGACTCAAAAGTGTGACATCTTGGATGGTGTTTGGCTGAGCAGGCCCTCCTTCATCTAAAATCTGTAACCATTTTGGATGCATGGACCACACCTTTAATCCCAGGACTCGGAAACTAATGGCAAGTGGGTTTTTGTAATTGTGAGCCCTGGCTTGCATGTATAGTGTGAATCAGGAAGTCAGGGGCATGCACATGGAACCTGCCTCAGTCTCAGAAGAGAAAGTTTGGAGAAATAAATAGGTGTTAGTGGTGGCCGGAAACGTGCATGTCCTCTTGGCAGCAGGATGAGAAGAGACGCATTTTTTGAGATTGCTCCTAGAGAGTAAGGAAAATTTTTATTTTCTCGATGGAGCCCATGTTAGGAGGAAATCCTACAGGATGGCTCAGTTCTTTGTTACACACCTTTAGTCTTAGCCCTGCTTGGGAAGTAACAGTTAGGCTGATCCTTCTGAATTCTGTTTCAGCCTTGTGTTCTGTTTGACTCACATACAGCATAGTTCATTTAGCGAAACTCAGTCACAAATGAAAGGAGTACAAAAAAAGTCTGTGATCTGGCCATATTTCCGTTAGATATTAAATTGTGGCTACAGACTGGATGTTACAACAGGGTGTGTATAGCTGCTGGATTCTAGAGGATGAAAGGAGGAGCCTGTGGGAGGGTTCTTGATAGGGAGATTCAATTAAGGCTAAGTCCTTGGTATAGCACTTCAATATCAGGGGATCTGGCTTAGGTGTATGTGCCTTCTGACATCCAGAGTAATTAGATCATCAATGCTCTTGTTTAGAATACGGGAGTGGAAAGGGTCCATGGAAATGGGACATGTTCCATTGCCCTTGATTCTTTATTTTGTCACAGGGTGTCATACTGCAAGGAGGAGAAACTGGGATCATGTTTTTCCAATTATGATAATATTCCTTTGTTTACAAAATATTTAATCTTTTTTACAATCCAGATTTTATCCCCCTTCTGGTCCTCCCACGGAAAGTTCCACATCCTGTAAGTCTAGTTTCCTTCTCAGGGAGAATGTCTTCACCCCACCCCCTACCTATAAGAACTCCCTGCCCACTTCGGGCCTCCAGTCTTTTTAGGGATAGGTACATCTTTTCTGAGGGAGTACAGTCCCACAGTTTTCTGCTGAGTATGTGTTGGGGGCCTCATATCAGCTGGTGTACGCTTAATTGGTGGTTGTCTAGTTTCTGAGAGATCTTGGGGGGGTCCAGGTTAGTTGAGACTGCTGCTTTCTTTCTTCTATCTCTTGTATTCTCCTGGTAATGATTAATTATCCCAGATCTCATTCCTTGGTTTTCAATTTCCAGGGTTGCCTATATTTGTCTTTGTTATATCTACTTCCAATTCTAGGTCTTGGACTGCATTAATAAAAACTTTCACTTTTTTGATTGTATCTTCCTGTATTGCTTATGGGATTTATGTGTTTCCTCTCTAAGCGCTTCTACCTGTTCACTTGCGTTTTCTTATTTTTCTTTATGTGAGTTATTCATATCTCTTTAAAAGGATTCTATTATCATTAAGATAAGATTTTAGGTCATCTTCCTGACTTTCAAGTGCATTTGTCTATCCAGGGCTTGCTGTGGTGGGAGAAGTAGTTTCTGATAATGCCAAAGTTTACTGGCTTCTGTTTCTCATGGTCTTGCTCTTGCCTCTTGTCATATGGTTATAGGGAGTTTTTTTCTGGTTGGGGTGTTTCTGTTTGGGAGTTTTCTTTTTTGTCCCTAGGTTGACTCAAGTCTCATGGTAGGCCAGTTGCCTTGGATGTGGCAAACCTCCTGTGGGATCTTCTGACTGTGGAACCTTCAGAGGGGCATGTACACTGGTGACTTGTTGCCCTGGTGGCCGTGTGTCTTCAGGGAGGCCTTCTTGAAGACCTTTGAATTGTGGGTTCTTTAGAGAGGCAGAGAAGCTGGAGATATGTTGCCCTGGCTGTGACACATCTACTGGGATGCCTTCATACTGATTACGCTTGAGAGGATTTGTCAAGCTGTTGCCCTATGTTTCGCTGTTAACCAGGGAAGCATAAGTACTGTAGGTTTTGTTTCCCTGCATGCAAAAGAATTCCCGACAGGCTTTCAGACTGTCGATTCAGTTTCTCTGCATGCTGCAGTGCCCCTGGGAGGTCTTCAGACTTTGGTGTCAGTTGTCCATTTACTCTGTTTGCAGAATTCCTGGGTTTGTGATTTGACTTTTGTGTCAGTTGCCCTGCATGCCACAGAAATCCTGTGAAGCCTTCAGGCTTTTATTTTCATGGGCAGAGGCAGACTAGCTAGTAGTCTGTCCCAACAAAATTTCACAGCCAGAAGTGTAGGATATGGAAAATTTAAACATTGGAAATGAACATTCAATTGCCAGCTTACCTGGACTGGCAACCTCTTGTTAATACTGGAGCCAAGTGCATATTTATTTCAATACTGAGAATACTTGTAAGATTTGGAAACACAGGCAGTTGTTCAGAAAGAATGAAGCTCCTGTCTGATTCCTGCTCTGTAACAGTCCAAACCAAATGCTGGGTAGGCAGGATGGGTAAATCAGTGCTCTCTGTACGTTTTTTGACGTGTTTTCTTTTACTAGATTCTCCAGAACATATTCCAATAGGTTCGGAACACACATAGGGCTGAAGGTCCCTCCTTGTATCCAAAATTCCAAATGCCTTCAAGTGCACCCATAGAAACCAGACCCCAAAGGCTTCAAGAGACTGCAAGGAACTTTCCCTTTCAAGTTCATTACAGTCCCATATTGACCCCAACAAATCCAATGCAATCAAGTCTTTCAGTCCCTGAAAGGGACCTACATCAGCAAGAGTTCCAAGGACCATCAAGAAAATCAGGTATCCAAATGCAACTAGATCCTGTACTGGGCCCAGGTTTACCTACTTTGAAAAAACCCTCAGGGCGTCTAAGTTATCAAATACATAATTGAAATCTTGTTTCCATGTTCTCATAGGATCTGTGGTACTGTCAGAGAAATATGGTGACCATCAATCTGGCCCTGTGACTTCAAGAAAGGTGCGGAAGGAACGCATTGTGTACTCCAAAAAACAAAAGCACCTGCTGCAAGAACATTTTGATAAGTGTCAGTACCCAAACCAGGATCAATGTGTGAAGCTGGCAGAGTTAGTTGGTGTGACAGCGAGGGACATCAAGGTCTGCCCCTCTCTTTTCCCTCAATCCAACAGCAAAAATCTACACTTTCCCATCAGAAACTTTAATTTTGTTCTTAAATGCTTAGGGCAGTGATGACAGTTTTAGGTGGTGGATATTTATGAATCAAATGCTGGGACTCAAATTTTTATCAACCTGGTAGCAATATAGAATAGCATTGTTTCCATGCAGGGTCTCAGAAATCTAATCACCAGAGCTCCTGCTAAAATACAGGACACACAGGCTCAATCTCCCCAGTCTTATGTTGTCTGGTCATACACAATCTACTTTATTATAATATCTTAGCCATCTTGAGTTTCCTGCTTCTTTGTTTCTGACATGTGAATCATTGCTATACAAACACCTTTTATCCAAAATCTTCACCTTGTGGTCCTGTTAGGGGACAACAGGCATTCTTCTGATATCTTCTTTCTTTTCCAGATCTGGTTTAAGAAGAGCCGAGCTAAGTACAAGCGGATGGCTCTCCAGAATATTACAGAAGCTTTGCCAGAGACCAATGGAAGTTCAAAACCAGTTTTTGAATCAACCCACTTTCCTGGTTCCATACCTCTTGTTGCTGCTGAGAATGGAGAGCCCATGTGTTCAGGCACATTTAGTGAGGTTTCCATTCCCAAACTCAACTGCATCCAGGAATCTTCTCTGCATCATTATCAGGCCAGTGATGCAGACAGGTGTAGTCAGCAGGAAGATCTGCTTGTTGGCCATGCTCCCATTATAGATTGGGATTCTGGTCAATCAGCAGCAGTTGAAGCCCAGACTGATCTAGCAGTGACTGAATCTACAGATGTCCTAGAAGCTGCCACCCATTGCCCAGAGGAGGCTCAAGGTTCAGGTCCATCTGCAGAGGAACTCTGGCAAAGAATCCTTGACGACTTGGAGAAATCCGAGGACTGGCTTACTCCAGTGACTGAATCTACAAATGTCCTAGAAGCTGCCTCCCATTGCCCAGAGGAGGCTCAAGGTTCAGGTCCATCTGCAGAGGAACTCTGGCAAAGAATCCTTGACGACTTTGACATACCCGAGGACTGGCTTACTCCAGTGACTGAATCTACAGATGTCCTAGAAGCTGCCACCCATTGCCCAGAGGAGGCTCGAGGTTCAGGTCCATCTGCAGAGGAACTCTGGCAAAGAATCCTTGACGACTTTGACAAATCCGAGGACTGGCTTACTCTGGATTACACCCCAAATCCAACTTACTTCTCTCAGCTCCTTGACCATTCCAGACATTTATAGTCATGAAGAAGTGTGTTATGTACACCCTTCATCTCAGTATTTGTGGGAATTAACCAGGCCTTTCTGTAGACGTTGTGTACCACTGTGGTTTATATAGAGGGGTTGTTTCAAAGCAACTGTAAATATTCATTCTTCATTGTTACATTATGTTCTCATGAAATAAAAGGAGAAATAGTTCCTGAAAATTATTTTATTACATATATTATCCATTTACATTCCAGTCACTACTGCATATGTCCCACTGACCTATAGTTCTTCACCCAACACATTAGGTAAAGTTTTCCCCTAATATTTTTTAACGTTTTTTACCTTTATTACGATAGTATCACATACTATAATAGAATAGGAGATTAACTAATTCAGAAAGAAGTAAATCAGGATAACGTGTCCTTGCCATTTTTGTTTACATTAAGGATTCAGAAAGTGGAACAAATTAAGACGACTAGGTAAACACCTAAAACCATGCCAACTTAGCTAAAGTTACATAATATTAGGATTCAAACCCTAATTTAGATATTACCAAATTATTCTCTAAGTAAATAAGAGACCCAAAACGTTATTGAGTATAACAACTTACACATGAAATATACAGCACTTTGTTTTCTCAGAAAGCAATAGGGCAGCTCTTAGGCATTTTCTTTGTACAGTGACTAGAAAATCTTGATATGACTAGGCACCTCAGCTTTACCAGTAAGCTGATCAGATATAGCATATAGCAGTTTAATAGAGAGGTAACACTTCAGGTTTCAGAAGGCAGCAATAATTCTATTTTGGCTTTTATACTAAATGCTTATTATATTTAAGGTGACAATTGAAGCATATGATGTGAAGGTCATTAAGATTTAATGACAATCATTACAGTGTCTTGCAATGTACACACAACTGTATAATGCTTCTGTGGAATGAAAACAGTGTTGATTAATTGGATTTTACATACCCACACAGAGAAAACTTAAAAAATAACTATCAAAGGCAATGTACTATGCTGATGTACTAAATTCAAAGTATGCCACAGAACTGAAACACATGACTAACACCGTGCTTTGTTCTAGGAGAAAGCTGACCAGTTCTCAGGGAAAGCTAAGCCTACACCATTTATCCTAATAACCATGGCTTATATAAACACATCAGGTTCCCAGTAAAGAACCAAATCTAGGAATGTAAGTAAAACTTTGAGTGTTTTACATCTCTAGAACCTGGCTAAGGCTACACATCTATCTTCAAATCAGAAGCTGATATGAAATAGAGTGAGGTTCCCAGCTATGATAGAAAATAGAAAGGCTTCCAAGCACCATATTCCCTCAGGTTCCAGGAAAGCATCATGTGAGAAATAGAGAAGTAGGCAAAGAGGAAAGCTGGAAACATTCAGCTGTGATGTGATTCACTGTACAAGGCATTTAAAGTTCAGGACTGGAGTGAACCATCATGCTTTTCATAATGCTGGGAGCTATCCGTTTAATAATGTTCCCAGATAAAAGCAGGCATGATCGTGAGGGTAACCACAGTCCCAGCTTTTGACAGTCTATCTGAAGTCTGAGCATCCTTCAAGCCACTGACATTCTGTCCCTTGATCTCACAGATGTGGTTGTCAGTTAGAAGGCTATTACTGGTAGCAGATTTATCCTTCACGATGGATGAGATTTTAACACTTCTAACGATAAAGCAAATATCCAGGTGATGCACAGAGATAGCAGACACACAGAAGTGTGGAGAAGCCAGAGAGCACTGCTAGGAGAATCCCTGTTGCTCAGAGGATCATGTCAAGTACTCCCAGGAAGGAAGCCTTTGGTTTCTATCTCCAGCTGGGGACGATCCTCTCCCACAGAGTGCCATATCCTGGTTAATCAGGGAGATAGCTAACCACACAGGAGTGCAGAGAGGTTTGAGAGCACAGGGAGGGCCACCCCTGCGGCTCAGAGGAACCAGCCCAAAATCCTGAGAACACAGGTACCCAGGATCAGCCTGGGACAGAAGACTTCTGATTTTTGTCTGCATCCAGATAAGATGCTGGGCCACAGAATTACATATAGAAATACCACCACAAGGAAGCTAGTCTTTCAGGAGTGCCTACCAATCTGTGTCCAAAGGTGAGGCCACCACCATTCTCAAATTTCTGGACAAAGTGGGACCTGCTAAGAACCATCAGGACACAGGAATCAAGAATCAGCTGGTGACAGGATACTTTGATTTCTTTATGTACACCTGAGCTCACACATTATCCCAGCTCTGCATACATAAACTCCAAGACCAGCTGGACATCAAGACCAGCTAGCACCAGAGATAACCAGATGGCAAAAATCAAATGCAAGAACACTGGCAACAAACCAAGTCAACATGGAACCATGCGAACCCAGTTCTCCCACAACAGCAAGTCCTGGATACCCCAACACAGCAGAAAAACAAGACCTGGATTTAAAATTACATCTCATGATGCTGATATAGGACGTCAGAGAGGACATAAATAGTTCCCTTAAATACAAACAGGAGAACATTTGTCAACAGGTAGAAGCCCTTAAAGAGAAAACACAAAACTTTCTTAAGGAATTACAGGAAAACACACACACAACCAAAGAAACAAAAAAAAAACAGGTGAAGGAATTGAACAAAACCATAGAGGATCTAATAGTGGAACTAGAAACAACAAAGAAATCACAAAGGGATACAACTCTGGAGATAGAAAACCTTGGTAAGAATTCAAGAGTCATAGATACAAGCATCAGCAACAGAATAGAAGAGTTAGATGAAGGAATCTCAGATGCTGAAGATACCATAGAAAGCATTGACTCAACCATCAAGGAAAATGCAAAATGCAGAAACCGTGTAACCCAAAACATTCAGGAAATCCAGACCACAATGCGAAGAGCAAACCTAAGGACTATAGGTATAGAGGAGCATAAAGATTTACAACTTAATTGACCAGTAAATAACTTCAACAAAATTGTAGAAGAAAACTTCCCTGACGTAAAGAGAGAGATGCCTGTGACCATTCAAGAAGCCTACAGAAATCCAAACAGACTGGACAAGAACCGATATGCACTTGACAAAGAAAGACCATTCAAACCTGTAATGGAAAGGAAAACTTATCAGAATTACGCCAGACTTCTCACCAGAGACCATGAAAACAAGGAGATCTTGTGCAGATCTCATACAGATCATAAGAGAAAACAAATGCTAGCCCAGACTACTATACCCACCAAAACTCTTATCACCATATATGGAAAAACTAAGATATTTCATGATAAAACAAAATTTGCCCAATATCTTTCCACAAATCCAGCCCTACAAAGGATAATATAAAATGCCAGCACAAGGAGGGAAACTACACATTAGAAAAAGGAAGTAATAATCTTTCAACACATCCAAAAGAGGAGAAGCACTCAAACATAAAAATTACATCAAAAATAACCGGGAGCAACAATCACTTTTCCTTAATATCTCTTAATCTCAATGAACATAATTTACCAATAAAAACATAGACTAACAGACTGGATTTGAAAACAGGATCCAGCATTTTGCTACATAGAAATCTACCTCAGTGACAAAGACAGGCACTCCAAGCTACAGGACCACATATGTAGGGACCTTGGTCAGACCTATACAAACTGCCTGATTGTTGCTTCCATCTCTGTAAATCTCTGTAAGCCTAGCTTATTTGATCCGGTGGGCTGTGTTTTCTTGGTATTTTCAACTGCTCTAACTACTGCAGTCTTTTACCCGTTCTGTGGCGCTTCCGTGGCTCTGCCTATATTTCTGCCTATGTGCCTCTGCTTTAGGTCTCATTGGTTGCTGAATGGCAGGCATCAGATTAAAATTGGGCTAGCCAGTTCTCCAGGAGTATAACAATGAGCATAGCATAGTTATGCAAGGTTCCCATTGACAAACATAACAGAGTATCATTGATAGTGTCAGGGGTTGGTTCTTGCCCATAGGATGGTTTACAATTTGTGCTGGCAATTAATTGGAAATTGCCTCAGTTTCTCCTTCATCTTTGTCGAGGCAGTGTTTCCCATTAATAAATACATCCATTTTATGTTCTCAACACTACCTACCTCTCAACATTACCTGACAGTCACTACTCTATTCCCTTTCTCTCATAGGGTTTCCCCATGGGTCTACCTTGAACCTAATGCATCAAGTCTCTGCAGGATCAGGTGCATCCTCTCCTTTTGAGGCCACTGAAGGCAGCCTAGGTAGAAGAATGGCTCCAGAGACAGCCATTAGCTTCCAATCTAGTTATTGGGGGACCCACATGAAGACTGAGGTGCACATCTGCTAAATATATTATGGGGGCCTAAGTTCAACCCGTGTGTGTGTGTGTGTGTGTGTGTGTGTGTGTGTGTGTGTGTGTGTGTGGTCTTTTGTTGGCTACTGAGTCTGTGAGAGCTCCCAAGAGGGCTGGTCCCCAGGTTTTGCCATTCTTCTCCAACATCCACTCTGCTGATTTTATAGGTGTGTGCCAAATGAGTCTGTTACTCTCAGTTTCTTTTCCTAACTAATGTGCAGTTAATTTTTCTTTAAATAAAAGTACTTTCTTTTCTTTATTCGATATATTTTCATTTACATTTCAAATGATTTCCCCTTTTCTAGACCCCCAAACCCCGAAAGTCCCATCAGCCCCCTTCCCTCCCCCTGTTTCCCCCCCCCACCCCTTCACAATTCCCTGTTCTGGTTTGTGCTATAATGCTTGACTGAGTCTTTCCAGAACTGGGGGCCACTCCTCTGTTCTTCTTGTACCTCATTTGATGTGTGGATTATGTTTTTGGTGTTCCAGTTTTCTAGGTTAATATCCACTTATTAGTGAGTGCATACCATGATTCATTTTTTGAGTCTGGGTTACCTCACTTAGTATGATGTTCTCCAGCTCCATCCATTTGCCTAAGAATTTCATGAATTCATTGTTTCTAATGGCTGAATAGTACTCCACTGTGTATATATACCACATTTTTTTGCATCCACTCTTCGGTTGAGGGATACCTGGGTTCTTTCCAGCTTCTGGCAATTATAAATAGGGCTGCTATGAACATAGTGGAACATGTATCCTTATTACATGCTGGGGAAATCTTCTGGGTATATGCCCAGGAGTGGTATAGCAGGATCTTCTGGAAGTGAGGTGCCCAGTTTTCTGAGGCACTGCCAGACTGATTTCTAGAGTGGTTGTACCAATTTGCAACCCCACAAGCAGTGGAGGAGTGTTCCTCTTTCTCCACATCCTCGCCTACATCTGCTTCTCCTGAATTTTTAATCTTAGCCATTCTTACTGGTGTAAGGTGAAATCTCAGGGTTGTTTTGATTTGCATTTATAAAAGTGCTTTCTTGAGTACAGTTTGATCTGTCTCTTTTATTTGAGACAGTTTTTTATTCTGTAACAGCCATGGTAGTCCTGTGACTTACAATGTAGTCAAGGCTGGTCTGGAATTCACAGAGATCTACCTGCTTTGGTGTTCCGTGTTGGGCTTAAGGAGTGCACCACCATATCTAACTTGAATTTAATTGAATGTGATCTCTTCTACTACATACCATTGCAAAATATCAAAACTCTTAGCATTATGGAACTAGAGCTGGATTTAACTGAGGGTTACTTATTGTGGAGATGGAGTGATGGCTCAGTGAGTCAGAGCAATAGTTGCTTCATCAGGAAAGCCTGGTTTAGTTCCTAACCTCCACTATGTGGCTCAGAACCATCCATTGGGAATTGTATTCCTTTGGAGTCTTAGCCCTCCTTCTGTCTGTAGGGTTCCAGGCATGCTTGCACATTACTGACACGTGTTCATGTATAACACCTACATTTACAACAAAAGAAAAGATTGCTTGTTGATCTTGATTCTTGAAATTTGGTTCCTAATTGGTCTGGAATCCCATATATGCTATAACTCCAGACGCAGGGGCTCTGAATCCCTTTTTGAGGCACAGGGACCGCACACATGAGACATGAACACTCACAGAAAACTGAACAAAATGCAAATGAACTTGTAGAAAATGAATTAAGATGGGTGTGGTAGGGCTCACTTTTGTTGTTGTTGTTTTTTGAGACAGTTTTTCTCTGTGTAGCTCTGGCTGCCCTGGAACTCAGTCTTTAGACCAGACAGGCCTGGAACTGAGAAATCTGCCTGCCTCTGCCTTCCAAGTTTTGGGAATAAAGGAGTGCACCACCCCCGTCAGGCTGGAAGGGCTCACTTTTAATGCCATGAATTGTGATGGAAGGATTCTATTCTCCAGGGCATCCTGTTCTTTGTTCCCAAAGCCTGTTTAGAAAAATTAATCCAGGAGTGGTGTTACATGCCTTTATGGTCAGTATTTGGAGGCAGAGTCAAACTCTGAGTGAGTTTGAGACTATTCCAGAATATCCAGTGATATGAAGAGTGATGATGTCACCCGAAGTAAATATTCATTAGGTAGTATTAAATCTGATTGTAGGTAAAATAGTGTTAATTATTTTCTGAAAGGAATTTTTATAATTACTCTTGGCAGAACAGCTAGTACAATGACAGTTGTTTTGTTTTTCCATTACAAAGATTTATTCATCTTATTTTATTTTGGATTTTTTTGTTATGTTTTTGGAGACAGGGTTTCTCTGTGTAACACTGGCTGTCCTGGCAATCAATCTGTAGACCAGGCTGGCCTTGAATTAAGAAATCTCTCTGCCTCTGGCTCCCAAGTGCTGGGATTGAAGGCATGTGCCACCACCTCCTGGCATTATTTTTGATTTCTTAACATAGGGCCTTTGTACGTAGTTCTAACTCTCCTGGAAGTGCTTATGTAAACAAGACTGCCTTCCACAAATGGAGATCCTCATCCATTTGCTTTGCAGGTAATGGGAATGAAAGGCTCTGTTATGATGCCCAGCCTTACTTCATTTTTACATGTTGTACTGGATGGGTTAGTGTGTGAACTTGACACATTCTTTCACAGAGAAAGGAGCTTCAGTTGGGGAAATGCCTCCATGAGATTCAGCTGTGGGGTATTTTCTCAATTAGTGATCAAGGGGAGAGGGCCCCTCCTGGGTGGTACACTCATTTAAACCCTGTCATTGGGAGGCAGAGGCAGGCAGATTGCTGAGTTTTCTGAGGCCACCCAGGTTTGCAGGGTAGGTTCCAGGACTGCCAGGGCTACACAGAGAAACCCTGTCACAAACAAACAAACAAACAAACAAACAAACAAACAAAGAAACAAGTAGTCCATAATCATAATCTTCCTTATAAAGCCAAAGTGTCCAAGTCCTTCCCTTAATCCAGCCTTCTCTAACATTTTTTCCAGACACTGGAATTGGGTTACAGAGAAAACTAACCAAGGATGCTACTCCTTTCCAGGTTCCAGACAGCGCAGCTTTGGCACAACTAAAACCCTGAAGAAACAATGTCCATTGCCGTTATAACTAGAACTAGCTAGGCCAGAACCTGTTGAAATCCTAGCAACTGTAATTAAATCTCTTTGGGGCTTCCAGTAAACATTCCTTGTGGTCTCACATTTCCAAACAGCACAGAAAATAATCTTCTGCACCACCCAACTATGACCATGGGATCTAGTCCTGCCATCGCAAGGACACATGTGAAAAGAACAAATGCTTAAATGGTCTCTAAGCACTGGATGTCTACATCCCACCTTTCAGATAAAACCTTCACATGACCAAGGATTTGTGGAGCAGGACTCTTTTCCATCATACTCAAGTGAACCTCCAAGGGGTAATTGCTTATTTAAGTGCCTAAACTGGGAGCTGACAAAGATCCAAACAAGATCAAGCCTCCTGGTGTAAGGAGGGTGGCTTTGAGAATTGATAGAAAACACCTGCTATCCAGTAAGGGCAAAGACTACACTTCAGGTTAATTTAGATGGCTCATAGGGATCCTGAGATGCCTTCATCTTTAGTATCATAATCATTAGAAGACTCAGGATCTGTGTCCACTTGGCGAAACAATCTTTTCAGTAGTCATTGATCTCCAATTCCTTTATGTGAAAAAACACAAACAGGATCTCATTCCCGTATTAAAACAGGGTTGGGGCCATTCCAAAGTATTAGTTAAAGGATCTCAACATTTAACCATGGCATATGAGCTGGAAGTGTCTGGATGCCAGCGATGATCTACTGCAGACTGACCTTTAGCATCAGTTTACAAAACATTAAAACAAATAATGCAAAAGCGAGATGTGCTTTTGGTGACCTTGGAAGTTAAAACTCACCCTGTTTTGTTTTCTAAAGCTAATTTTTCAGATACATTCAACAATTCCTTGTCCCATTGGATCTTGAGGAATTTCAGTTTTATGTTCAATTCCAAATTCCTTGCAAAATTGTTCAAAGCTGTTTCCAGTGTATGCAGGCCCATTATCTGTCTTGCCAACTTTAGGCAGTCTCTTAGCAGTAAAAGCCTGTAAACAATGAACAATAACCTTTCTAGAAGGTTCTCCTCTTAAAGCAGTTGCAACTAGAAATCCTGAAAAGCTGTCAATAGTCATATGTGCTAAGAGAAAAACTCATATAGTTAAGTGCCTCCAACAAGGAAATGGAGAGAGCTTACATTAGCAGCTTGACAGAACATCTGAAAGCTCTACAACCAAATGAAACAAATACATCCAAGAGGAATACATGGCAGGGAATAAACAAATTCAAGGCCAAAATCAACAAAGTAGAAACAAAAAGAATTATACAAAGAATCAACAAAACCAAGAGTTGGTTCTTTGAGAAAATCAACAAGATAGATAAACACTTAGCAGACTAACAAGAAGGAATAGAGGAAACACACAAATTAATAAAATTGGAATGAAAAGGGAGATATAACAACAGAAACTGCAGAAATTCCAAATATCATCAGATCCTACTACAAAAGCTTATACTCAACAAAATTGGGAAATCTGGATGAAATGGACAGTTTTGTAGACACATGCCAGCTGCCAATGTTAAAACCTGATCAGATAAACCATCAAAATAGTCCCATAACACGTGAGGAAATAGATTCAGTTATTAACAGTCTTCCCAAAACACCACCATCACCACCACAACCGTAACCACCACCACCACCACCACCACCAAAAACAACAACAACAACATCAACAACAACAACAAAAACACAGGACCAGATGTGTTTGTTGGGAATTCTATCAGTTCTTCAAAGAAGACCTACTACGGATACTTTTCAAACTATTCCACAAATCAGAAACCCGAGGTATCCTTCACAATTCATTATATGAAGCCACAGTATTGCTTATACATAAACCAAACAAAGATTAAACAAGGAAAGAGAATTCCAGACCAATTTCCCTTGAGAACAGTGATCCAAAACTACTCAATAAAATTCTTGCTGACCGAATCCAAGAACACATCAAAACAGTAATTCACCAGGATCAAATAGGTTTCATCCCAGCAATGCAAGTGTGGTTCAATATATAGAAATCATTCAATGTAATCCACTACATAAAGAAACTCGAAAAAAAATACCCCACAAGATCATTTAGTTAGATGCTGAGAAAGCATTTGACAAAATTCACTATCCCTTCATGTTAAAAGTCTTGGAATGATCAGGAATTCAAGGCCTATACCAAAACATAGTAAAAGCAATATACAGCAAACCAGAAGCCAACATCAAACTAAACAGAGGAAATTTGAAGTAATCCTACTAAAATTATGGTCCAGAAAATGTTGCCCACTCTTTAACTATTTATTCAATATAGTACTTGAAGATCTATCTAGAGCATTTAGAGAACAAAAGGAGGTACAGTTTGTAACACTTGTCAAAATGTTACAAACTGGAAAGGAGGTAGTCAAAACATCACTATTTGCAGATGATATGATAGTATACTTATGCAACCGACTAAACAACACTAGAGAACTCCTACAACTGAGAAACAATTTCTGCCATGTGGCTGGATGTAAAATTAACTCAATCAAATCAGTAGCCTTCCTCTACTCAAAGGATAAATAAGCTGAGAAAGAAAATAGGGTAATGACACCCTTTACCATAGTCACAAATAACATTACATATCTTGGTGTCACTCTAAGTATGCAAGTGAAAAATTTGTATGACAAGAATTTCAAGTCTCTGAAGAAAGAAATCAAAGCAGATCTCAGAATATGGAAAGATCTCTTTCATGATCATGGATTGGCAGAATTATGGTAGTAAAAATGGCCACCTTGCCAAAAGCAAACTACAGATTCAATGCACTCCCAGTCAAAACTATATAACCAAGACATGCAGAACATATTTATACCTTAAAAACCAGACAGAAACAAAAGTAAGATGGCTACACACATTAAATTATTTAAACCAGACCAAAGGCCTGGTGTGGAAGGCATTCTCTTGGAGACATGGGATTAGGAATGTGATGAAAAATTGTGGGAGGGAGGTCTGGGAGGAAAGTAACAGCTGAACTGGGAAGTAATAAAAGTAAAATATAAAATGTAAAGAAATAAAGGATTACAAACCAAAAAATTTAAATTCATGGGTTCTATAAAATGAGGCTACACCTGGAGTAGCATCAAAGGGTGGGAGAGAATAATGGATTTGAATATTGCAAGTAGGAGGAGCCAAAGGGTGGGAGGGGCTTTGAATTCCAGGTTAGGAGAGATATATAAGGGCAGGTCTTCTAAGGAGAATTCAAAGACAGAGGACTGCGCAGGTTACAGGAAACCTCTTCATTCCTGGTGAATTGGTGAGTTGCATGAAATGTCTAAGGTTGCTATGTAAAGGGGATATCAAGTTGGGGAAAATTTGGGAGACAGTAGAGGAGGATTTTTGGTGATTTTTTTAGCCTGTATGGGTGTTTGATTGGTGAAGTATAAAATATGCCCTGTATACATGCAGAAGATGTTATTAAAATTTAGTAGATGGTTCAAGTCTATCCCATAAATGTGAACAGTGCAGAGCAGTGATTTGCCCTGATCGGGGCACTCTATGGATGAGCTTTCAAGAGACCTCAAGGGGCTCTATTCTTCATTCTAAGCACAAGATTGAATCCTGGGCTGTTGAGAAAGCCTGGATCAATAGATCGTGAGGCCTGTCTATAGGACAAAGGAAAGACCTGACAATGGGATCTCAAGTGACCTTGGGACCAATTGAGGCTCCAGATTGCCTAGATAAGGCATAGTAGTGGCATTCTGACTCAAAAGTGTGACATCTTGGATGGTGTTTGGCTGAGCAGGCCCTCCTTCATCTAAAATCTGTAACCATTTTGGATGCATGGACCACACCTTTAATCCCAGGACTTGGAAACTAATGGCAAGTGGGTTTTTGTAATTGTGAGCACATGGAACCTGCCTCAGTCTCAGAAGAGAAAGTTTGGAGAAATAAATAGGTGTTAGTGGTGGCCGGAAACGTGCATGTCCTCTTGGCATCAGGCTGAGAAGAGACGCATTTTTTGAGATTGCTCCTAGAGAGTAAGGAAAATTTTTATTTTCTCGATGGAGCCCATGTTAGGGGGAAATACTACAGGATGGCTCAGTTCTTTGTTACACACCTTTAGTCTTAGCCCTGCTTGGGAAGTAACAGTTAGGCTGATCCTTCTGAATTCTGTTTCAGCCTTGTGTTCTGTTTGACTCACATACAGCATAGTTCATTTAGCGAAACTCAGTCACAAAAGAAAAGAGTACAAAAAAAAGTCTGTGATCTGGCCATATTTCCGTTAGATATTAAGTTGTGGCTACAGACTGGATGTTACAACAGGGTGTGTATAGCTGCTGGATTCTAGAGGATGAAAGGAGGAGCCTGTGGGAGGGTTCTTGATAGGGAGATTCAATTAAGGCTAAGTCCTTGGTATAGCACTTCAATATCAGGGGATCTGGCTTAGGTGTATGTGCCTTCTGACATCCAGAGTAATTAGATCATCAATGCTCTTGTTTAGAATACGGGAGTGGAAAGGGTCCATGGAAATGGGACATGTTCCATTGCCCTTGATTCTTTATTTTGTCACAGGGTGTCATACTGCAAGGAGGAGAAACTGGGATGATGTTTTTCCAATTATGATAATATTCCTTTGTTTAAAAAATATTTAATCTTTTTTACAATCCAGATTTTATCCCCCTTCTGGTCCTCCCACGGAAAGTTCCACATCCTGTAAGTCTAGTTTCCTTCTCAGGGAGAATGTCTTCACCCCACCCCCTACCTATAAGAACTCCCTGCCCACTTCGGGCCTGCAGTCTTTTTAGGGATAGGTACATCTTTTCTGAGGGAGTACAGTCCCACAGTTTTCTGCTGAGTATGTGTTGGGGGCCTCATATCAGCTGGTGTACGCTTAATTGGTGGTTGTCTAGTTTCTGAGAGATCTTGGGGGGTCCAGGTTAGTTGAGACTGCTGCTTTCTTTCTTCTATCTCTTGTATTCTCCTGGTAATGATTAATTATCCCAGATCTCATTCCTTGGTTTTCAATTTCCAGGGTTGCCTATATTTGTCTTTGTTATATCTACTTCTAATTCTAGGTCTTGGACTGCATTAATAAAAACTTTCACTTTTTTGATTGTATCTTCCTGTATTGCTTATGGGATTTATGTGTTTCCTCTCTAAGTGCTTCTACCTGTTCACTTGCGTTTTCTTATATTTCTTTATGTGAGTTATTTATATCTCTTTAAAAGGATTCTATTATCATTAAGATTAGATTTTAGGTCATCTTCCTGACTTTCAAGTGCATTTGTCTATCCAGGGCTTGCTGTGGTGGGAGAAGTAGTTTCTGATAATGCCAAAGTTTACTGGCTTCTGTTTCTCATGGTCTTGCTCTTGCCTCTTGTCATATGGTTATAGGGAGTTTTTTTCTGGTTGGGGTGTTTCTGTTTGGGAGTTTTCTTTTTTGTCCCTCAAGTCTCATGGTAGGCCAGTTGCCTTGGATGTGGCAAACCTCCTGTGGGATCTTCTGACTGTGGAACCTTCAGAGGGGCATGTACACTGGTGACTTGTTGTCCTGGTGGCCGTGTGTCTTCAGGGAGGCCTTCTTGAAGACCTTTGAATTATTGGTTCTTTAGAGAGTCAGAGAAGCTGGAGATATGTTGCCCTGGCTGTGACACATCTACTGGGATGCCTTCATACTGTTTACTCTTGAGAGGATTTGTCAAGCTGTTGCCCTATGTTTCGCTGTTAACCAGGGAAGCATAGGTACTGTAGGTTTTGTTTCCCTGCATGCAAAAGAATTCCCGACAGGCTTTCAGACTGTCGATTCAGTTTCTCTGCATGCTGCAGTGCCCCTGGGAGGTCTTCAGACTTTGGTGTCAGTTGTCCATTTACTCTGTTTGCAGAATTCCTGGGTTTGTGATTTGACTTTTGTGTCAGTTGCCCTGCATGCCACAGAAATCCTGTGAAGCCTTCAGGCTTTTATTTTCATGGGCAGAGGCAGACTAGCTAGTAGTCTGTCCCAACAAAATTTCACAGCCAGAAGTGTAGGATATGGAAAATTTAAACATTGGAAATGAACATTCAATTGCCAGCTTACCTGGACTGGCAACCTCTTGTTAATACTGGAGCCAAGTGCATATTTATTTCAATACTGAGAATACTTGTAAGATTTGGAAACAGAGTCAGTTGTTCAGAAAGAATGAAGCTCCTGTCTGATTCCTGCTCTGTAACAGTCCAAACCAAATGCTGGGTAGGCAGGATGGGTAAATCAGTGCTCTCTGTACGTTTTTTGACGTGTTTTCTTTTACTAGATTCTCCAGAACATATTCCAATAGGTTCGGAACACACATAGGGCTGAGGGTCCCTCCTTGTATCCAAAATTCCAAATGCCTTCAAGTGCACCCATAGAAACCAGACCCCAAAGGCTTCAAGAGACTGCAAGGAACTTACCCTTTCAAGTTTATTACAGTCCCATATTGACCCCAACAAATCCAATGCAATCAAGTCTTTCAGTCCCTGAAAGGGACCTACATCAGCAAGAGTTCCAAGGACCATCAAGAAAATCAGGTATCCAAATGCAACTAGATCCTGTACTGGGCCCAGGTTTACCTACTTTGAAAAAACCCTCAGGGCGTCTAAGTTATCAAATACATAATTGAAATCTTGTTTCCATGTTCTCATAGGATCTGTGGTACTGTCAGAGAAATATGGTGACCATCAATCTGGCCCTGTGACTTCAAGAAAGGTGCGGAAGGAACGCATTGTGTACTCCAAAAAACAAAAGCACCTGCTGCAAGAACATTTTGATAAGTGTCAGTACCCAAACCAGGATCAATGTGTGAAGCTGGCAGAGTTAGTTGGTGTGACAGCGAGGGACATCAAGGTCTTCCCCTCTCTATTCCCTCAATCCAACAGCAAAAATCTACACTTTCCCATCAGAAACTTTAATTTTGTTCTTAAATGTTTAGGGCAGTGATGACAGTTTTAGGTGGTGGATATTTATGAATCAAATGCTGGGACTCAAATTTTTATCAACCTGGTAGCAATATAGAATAGCATTGTTTCCATGCAGGGTCTCAGAAATCTAATCACCAGAGCTCCTGCTAAAATACAGGACACACTGGTTCAATCTCCCCAGTCTTATGTTGTCTGGTCATACACAATCTACTTTATTATAATATCTTAGCCATCTTGAGTTTCCTGCTTCTTTGTTTCTGACATGTGAATCATTGCTATACAAACACCTTTTATCCAAAATCTTCACCTTGTGGTCCTGTTAGGGGACAACAGGCATTCTTCTGATATCTTCTTTCTTTTCCAGATCTGGTTTAAGAACAGCCGAGCTAAGTACAAGCGGATGGCTCTCCAGAATATTACAGAAGCTTTGCCAGAGACCAATGGAAGTTCAAAACCAGTTTTTGAATCAACCTACTTTCCTGGTTCCATACCTCTTGTTGCTGCTGAGAATGGAGAGCCCATGTGTTCAGGCACATTTAGTGAGGTTTCCATTCCCAAACTCAACTGCATCCAGGAATCTTCTCTGCATCATTATCAGGCCAGTGATGCAGACAGGTGTAGTCAGCAGGAAGATCTGCTTGTTGGCCATGCTCCCATTATAGATTGGGATTCTGGTCAATCAGCAGCAGTTGAAGCCCAGACTGATCTAGCAGTGACTGAATCTACAGATGTCCTAAAAGCTGCCACCCATTGCCCAGAGGAGGCTCAAGTTTCAGGTCCATCTGCAGAGGAACTCTGGCAAAGAATCCTTGACGACTTGGAGAAATCCGAGGACTGGCTTACTCCAGTGACTGAATCTACAGATGTCCTAGAAGCTGCCACCCATTGCCCAGAGGAGGCTCAAGGTTCAGGTCCATCTGCAGAGGAACTCTGGCAAAGAATCATTGACGACTTTGACATACCCGAGGACTGGCTTACTCCAGTGACTGAATCTACAGATGTCCTAGAAGCTGCCACCCATTGCCCAGAGGAGGCTCGAGGTTCAGGTCCATCTGCAGAGGAACTCTGGCAAAGAATCCTTGACGACTTTGACAAATCCGAGGACTGGCTTACTCTGGATTACACCCCAAATCCAACTTACTTCTCTCAGCTCCTTGACCATTCCAGACATTTATAGTCATGAAGAAGTGTGTTATGTACACCCTTCATCTCAGTATTTGTGGGAATTAACCAGGCCTTTCTGTAGACGTTGTGTACCACTGTGGTTTATATAGAGGGGTTGTTTCAAAGCAACTGTAAATATTCATTCTTCATTGTTACATTATGTTCTCATGAAATAAAAGGAGAAATAGTTCCTGAAAATTATTTTATTACATATATTATCCATTTACATTCCAGTCACTACTGCATTTGTCCCACTGACCTATAGTTCTTCACCCAACACATTAGGTAAAGTTTTCCCCTAATATTTTTTAACGTTTTTTACCTTTATTACGATAGTATCACATACTATAATAGAATAGGAGATTAACTAATTCAGAAAGAAATAAATCAGGATAAAGTGTCCTTGCCATTTTTGTTTACATTAAGGATTCAGAAAGTGGAACAAATTAAGACGACTAGGTAAACACCTAAAACCATGCCAACTTAGCTAAAGTTACATAATATTAGGATTCAAACCCTAATTTAGATATTACCAAATTATTCTCTAAGTAAATAAGAGACCCAAAACGTTATTGAGTATAACAACTTACACATGAAATATACAGCACTTTGTTTTCTCAGAAAGCAAAAGGGCAACTCTTAGGCATTTTCTTTGTACAGTGACTAGAAAATCTTGATATGACTTGGCACCTCAGCTTTACCAGTAAGCTGATCAGATATAGCATATAGCAGTTTAATAGAGAGGTAACACTTCAGGTTTCAGAAGGCAGCAATAATTCTATTTTGGCTTTTATACTAAATGCTTATTATATTTAAGGTGACAATTGAAGCATATGATGTGAAGGTCATTAAGATTTAATGACAATCATTACAGTGTCTTGCAATGTACACACAACTGTATAATGCTTCTGTGGAATGAAAACAGTGTTGGTTAATTGGATTTTACATACCCACACAGAGAAAACTTAAAAAATAACTATCAAAGGCAATGTACTATGCTGATGTACTAAATTCAAAGTATGCCACAGAACTGAAACACATGACTAACACCGTGCTTTGTTCTAGGAGAAAGCTGACCAGTTCTCAGGGAAAGCTAAGCCTACACCATTTATCCTAATAACCATGGCTTATATAAACACATCAGGTTCCCAGTAAAGAACCAAATCTAGGAATGTAAGTAAAACTTTGAGTGTTTTACATCTCTAGAACCTGGCTAAGGCTACACATCTATCTTCAAATCAGAAGCTGATATGAAATAGAGTGAGGTTCCCAGCTATGATAGAAAATAGAAAGACTTCCAAGCACCATATTCCCTCAGGTTCCAGGAAAGCATCATGTGAGAAATAGACAAGTAGGCAAAGAGGAAAGCTGGAAACATTCAGCTGTGATGTGATTCACTGTACAAGGCATTTAAAGTTCAGGACTGGAGTGAACCATCATGCTTTTCATAATGCTGGGAGCTATCTGTTTAATCAAGTTCCCAGATAAAAGCAGGCATGATCGTGAGGGTAACCACAGTCCCAGCTATTGACAGTCTATCTGCAGTCTGAGCATCCTTCAAGCCACTGACATTCTGTCCCTTGATCTCACAGATGTGGTTGTCAGTTAGAAGGCTATTACTGGTAGCAGAATTATCCTTCACGATGGATGAGATTTTAACACTTCTAACGATAAAGCAAATATCCAGGTGATGCACAGAGATAGCAGACACACAGAAGTGTGGAGAAGCCAGAGAGCACAGCTAGGAGAATCCCTGTTGCTCAGAGGATCATGTCAAGTACTCCCAGGCAGGAAGCGTTTGGTTTCTATCTCCAGCTGGGGACGATCCTCTCCCACAGAGTGCCGTATCCTGGCTAATCAGGGAGATAGCTAACCACACAGGAGTGCAGAGAGGTTTGAGAGCACAGGGAGGACCACCCCTGCTGCTCAGAGGAACCAGCCCAAAATCCTGAGAACACAGGTACCCAGGTTCAGCCTGGGACAGAAGACTTCTGATTTTTGTCTGCATCCAGATAAGATGCTGGGCCACAGAATTACATATAGAAATACCACCACAAGGAAGCTAGTCTTTCAGGAGTGCCTACCAATCTGTGTCCAAAGGTGAGGCCACCACCATTCTCAAATTTCTGGACAAAGTGGGACCTGCTAAGAACCATCAGGACACAGGAATCAAGAATCAGCTGGTGACAGGATACTTTTGATTTCTTTATGTACACCTGAGCTCACACATTATCCCAGCTCTGCATACATAAACTCCTCCTAGAGAGAATGGGTCTCCCTGGAGTTCAGATACATAGGCTAGCAGGACAGTTAAACCACAGTCAGAGACATCAAGACCAGCTAGCACCAGAGATAACCAGATGGCAAAAATCAAATGCAAGAACACTGGCAACAAACCAAGTCAACATGGAACCATGCGAACCCAGTTCTCCCACAACAGCAAGTCCTGGATACCCCAACACACCAGAAAAACAAGATCTGGATTTAAAATTACATCTCATGATGCTCATATAGGATGTCAGAGAGGACATAAATAGTTCCCTTAAATACAAACAGGAGAACATTTGTCAACAGGTAGAAGCCCTTAAAGAGAAAACACAAAACTTTCTTAAGGAATTACAGGAAAACACACACACACACACACACACACACACACACACACACACACACACAAACCAAAGAAACAAAAAAAACAGGTGAAGGAATTGAACAAAACAATACAGGATCTAATAGTGGAACTAGAAACAACAAAGAAATCACAAAGGGATACAACTCTGGAGATAGAAAACCTTGGTAAGAATTCAAGAGTCATAGATACAAGCATCAGCAACAGAATAGAACAGTTAGATGAAGGAATCTCAGATGCTGAAGATACTATAGAAAGCATTGACTCAACCATCAAGGAAAATGCAAAATGCAGAAACCGTGTAACCCAAAACATTCAGGAAATCCAGACCACAATGAGAAGAGCAAACCTAAGGACTATAGGTATAGAGGAGCATAAAGATTTACAACTTAATTGACCAGTAAATAACTTCAACAAAATTGTAGAAGAAAACTTCCCTGACGTAAAGAGAGAGATGCCTGTGACAATTCAAGAAGCCTACAGAAATCCAAACAGACTGGACAAGAACAGATATGCACTTGACAAAGAAAGACCATTCAAACCTGTAATGGAAAGGAAAACTTATCAGAATTACAACAGACTTCTCACCAGAGACCATGAAAACAAGGAGATCTTGTGCAGATCTCATAGAGATCATAAGAGAAAACAAATGCTAGCCCAGACTACTATACCCACCAAAACTCTTATCACCATATATGGAAAAACTAAGATATTCCATGATAAAACAAAATTTGCCCAATATCTTTCCACAAATCCAGCCCTACAAAGGATAATATAAAATGCCAGCACAAGGAGGGAAACTACACCTTAGAAAAAGGAAGTAATAATCTTTCAACACATCCAAAAGAGGAGAAGCACTCAAACATAAAAATTACATCAAAAATAACCGGGAGCAACAATCACTTTTCCTTAATATCTCTTAATCTCAATGAACATAATTTACCAATAAAAACATAGACTAACAGACTGGATTTGAAAACAGGATCCAGCATTTTGCTACATAGAAATCTACCTCAGTGACAAAGACAGGCACTCCAAGCTACAGGACCACATATGTAGGGACCTTGGTCAGACCTATACAAACTGCCTGATTGTTGCTTCCATCTCTGTAAATCTCTGTAAGCCTAGCTTATTTGATCCGGTGGGCTGTGTTTTCTTGGTATTTTCAACTGCTCTAACTACTGCAGTCTTTTACCCGTTCTGTGGCGCTTCCGTGGCTCTGCCTATATTTCTGCCTATGTGCCTCTGCTTTAGGTCTCATTGGTTGCTGAATGGCAGGCATCAGATTAAAATTGGGCTAGCCAGTTCTCCAGGAGTATAACAATGAGCATAGCTTAGTTATGCAAGGTTCCCATTGACAAACATAACAGAGTATCATTGATAGTGTCAGGGGTTGGTTCTTGCCCATAGGATGGTTTACAATTTGTGCTGGCAATTAATTGGAAATTGCCTCAGTTTCTCCTTCATCTTTGTCGAGGCAGTGTTTCCCATTAATAAATACATCCATTTTATGTTCTCAACACTACCTACCTCTCAACATTACCTGACAGTCACTACTCTATTCCCTTTCTCTCATAGGGTTTCCCCATGGGTCTACCTTGAACCTAATGCATCAAGTCTCTGCAGGATCAGGTGCATCCTCTCCTTTTGAGGCCACTCAAGGCAGCCTAGGTAGAAGAATGGCTCCAGAGACAGCCATTAGCTTCCAATCTAGTTATTGGGGGACCCACATGAAGACTGAGGTGCACATCTGCTAAATATATTATGGGGGCCTAAGTTCAACCCATGTGTGTGTGTGTGTGTGTGTGTGTGTGTGTGGTCTTTTGTTGGCTACTGAGTCTGTGAGAGCTCCCAAGAGGGCTGGTCCCCAGGTTTTGCCATTCTTCTCCAACATCCACTCTGCTGATTTTATAGGTGTGTGCCAAATGAGTCTGTTACTCTCAGTTTCTTTTCCTAACTAATGTGCAGTTAATTTTCCTTAAATAAAAGTACTTTCTTTTCTTTATTCGATATATTTTCATTTACATTTCAAATGATTTCCCCTTTTCTAGACCCCCAAACCCCAAAAGTCCCATCAGCCCCCTTCCCTCCCCGTGTTCTCCCCCCCCACCCCTTCCCAATTCCCTGTTCTGGTTTGTGCTATAATGCTTGACTGAGTCTTTCCAGAACTGGGGGCCACTCCTCTGTTCTTCTTGTACCTCATTTGATGTGTGGATTATGTTTTTGGTATTCCAGTTTTCTAGGTTAATATCCACTTATTAGTGAGTGCATACCATGATTCATTTTTTGAGTCTGGGTTACCTCACTTAGTATGATGTTCTCCAGCTCCATCCATTTGCCTAAGAATTTCATGAATTCATTGTTTCTAATGGCTGAATAGTACTCCACTGTGTATATATACCACATTTTTTTGCATCCACTCTTCTGTTGAGGGATACCTGGGTTCTTTCCAGCTTCTGGCAATTATAAATAGGGCTGCTATGAACATAGTGGAACATGTATCCTTATTACATGCTGGGGAAATCTTCTGGGTATATGCCCAGGAGTGGTATAGCAGGATCTTCTGGAAGTGAGGTGCCCAGTTTTCTGAGGAACTGCCAGACTGATTTCTAGAGTGGTTGTACCAATTTGCAACCCCACAAGCAGTGGAGGAGTGTTCCTCTTTCTCCACATCCTCGCCTACAACAGCTTCTCCTGAATTTTTAATCTTAGCCATTCTTACTGGTGTAAGGTGAAATCTCAGGGTTGTTTTGATTTGCATTTATAAAAGTGCTTTCTTGAGTACAGTTTGATCTGTCTCTTTTATTTGAGACAGTTTTTTATTCTGTAACAGCCATGGTAGTCCTGTGACTTACTCTGTAGTCAAGGCTGGTCTGGAACTCACAGAGATCTACCTGCTTTGGTGTTCCAAGTGTTGGGCTTAAGGAGTGCACCACCATATCTAACTTGAATTTAATTGAATGTGATCTCTTCTACTACATACCATTGCAAAATATCAAAACTCTTAGCATTATGGAACTAGAGCTCGATTTAACTGAGGGTTACTTATTGTGGAGATGGAGTGATGGCTCAGTGAGTCAGAGCAATAGTTGCTTCATCAGGAAAGCCTGGTTTAGTTCCCAACCTCCACTATGTGGCTCAGAACCATCCATTGGGAATTGTATTCCTTTGGAGTCTTAGCCCTCCTTCTGTCTGTAGGGTTCCAGGCATGCTTGCACATTACTGACACGTGTTCATGTATACACCTACATTTACAACAAAAGAAAAGATTGCTTGTTGATCTTGATTCTTGAAATTTGGTTCCTAATTGGTCTGGAATCCCATATATGCTATAACTCCAGACGCAGGGGCTCTGAATCCCTTTTTGAGGCACAGGGAAAGCACACATGAGACATGAACACTCACAGAAAACTGAACAAAATGCAAATGAACTTGTAGAAAATGAATTAAGTTGGGTGTGGTAGGGCTCACTTTTGTTGTTGTTGTTTTTTGAGACAGTTTTTCTCTGTGTAGCTCTGGCTGCCCTGGAACTCAGTCTTTAGACCAGACTGGCCTGGAACTGAGAAATCTGCCTGCCTCTGCCTTCCAAGTTTTGGGAATAAAGGAGTGCACCACCCCTGTCAGGCTGGAAGGGCTCACTTTTAATGCCATGAATTGTGATGGAAGGATTCTATTCTCCAGGGCATCCTGTTCTTTGTTCCCAAAGCCTGTTTAGAAAAATTAATCCAGGAGTGGTATTACATGCCTTTATGGTCAGTATTTGGAGGCAGAGTCAAACTCTGAGTGAGTTTGAGACTATTCCAGAATATCCAGTGATATGAAGAGTGATGATGTCACCCGAAGTAAATATTCATTAGGTAGTATTAAATCAGATTGTAGGTAAAATAGTGTTAATTATTTTCTGAAAGGAATTTTTATAATTACTCTTGGCAGAACAGCTAGTACAATGACAGTTGTTTTGTTTTTCCATTACAAAGATTTATTCATCTTATTTTATTTTGGATTTTTTTGTTTTGTTTTTGGAGACAGGGTTTCTCTGTGTAACACTGGCTGTCCTGGCAATCAATCTGTAGACCAGGCTGGCCTTGAATTAAGAAATCTCTCTGCCTCTGGCTCCCAAGTGCTGGGATTGAAGGCATGTGCCACCACCTCCTGGCATTATTTTTGATTTCTTAACATAGGGCCTTTGTACGTAGTTCTAACTCTCCTGGAAGTGCTTATGTAAACAAGACTGCCTTCCACAAATGGAGATCCTCATCCATTTGCTTTGCAGGTAATGGGATTGAAAGGCTCTGTTATGATGCCCAGCCTTACTTCATTTTTACATGTTGTACTGGATGGGTTAGTGTGTGAACTTGACACATTCTTTCACAGAGAAAGGAGCTTCAGTTGGGGAAATGCCTCCATGAGATTCAGCTGTGGGGTATTTTCTCAATTAGTGATCAAGGGGAGAGGGCCCCTCCTGGGTGGTACACTCATTTAATCCCTGTCATTGGGAGGCAGAGGCAGGCAGATTGCTGAGTTTTCTGAGGCCACCCAGGTTTGCAGGGTAGGTTCCAGGACGGCCAGGGCTACACAGAGAAACCCTGTCACAAACAAACAAACAAACAAACAAACAAACAAACAAAGAAACAAGTAGTCCATAATCATAATCTTCCTTATAAAGCCAAAGTGTCCAAGTCCTTCCCTTAATCCAGCCTTCTCTAACATTTTTTCCAGACACTGGAATTGGGTTACAGAGAAAACTAACCAAGGATGCTACTCCTTTCCAGGTTCCAGACAGCGCAGCTTTGGAACAACTAAAACCCTGAAGAAACAATGTCCATTACCGTTATAACTAGAACTAGATAGGCCAGAACCTGTTGAAATCCTAGCAACTGTAATTAAATCTCTTTGGGGCTTCCAGTAAACATTCCTTGTGGTCTCACTTTTCCAAACAGCACAGAAAATAATCTTCTGCACCACCCAACTATGACCATGGGATCTAGTCCTGCCATCTCAAGGACACATGTGAAAAGAACAAATGCTTAAATGGTCTCTAAGCACTGGATGTCTACATCCCACCTTTCAGATAAAACCTACACATGACCAAGGATTTGTGGAGCAGGACTCTTTTCCATCATACTCAAGTGAACCTCCAAGGGGTAATTGCTTAGTTAAGTGCCTAAACTGGGAGCTGACAAAGATCCAAACAAAATCAAGCCTCCTGGTGTAAGGAGGGTGGCTTTGAGAATTGATAGAAAACACCTGCTATCCAGTAAGGGCAAAGACTACACTTCAGGTTAATTTAGATGGCTCATAGGGATCCTGAGATGCCTTCATCATTAGTATCATAATCATTAGAAGGCTCAGGATCTGTGTCCACTTGGCGAAACAATCTTTTCAGTAGTCATTGATCTCCAATTCCTTTATGTGAAAAAACACAAACAGGATCTCATTCCCGTATTAAAACTGGGTTGGGGCCATTCCAAAGTATTAGTTAAAGGATCTCAACATTTAACCATGGCATATGAGCTGGAAGTGTCTGGATGCCAGCGATGATCTACTGCAGACTGACCTTTAGCATCAGTTTACAAAACATTAAAACAAATAATGCAAAAGCGAGATGTGCTTTTGGTGACCTTGGAAGTTAAAACTCACCCTGTTTTGCTTTCTAAAGCTAATTTTTCAGATACATTCAACAATTCCTTGTCCCATTGGATCATGAGGAATTTCAGTTTTATGTTCAATTCCAAATTCCTTGCAAAATTGTTCAAAGCTGTTTCCAGTGTATGCAGGCCCATTATCTGTCTTGCCAACTTTAGGCAGTCCCTTAGCAGTAAAAGCCTGTAAACAATGAACAATAACCTTTCTAGAAGGTTCTCCTCTTAAAGCAGTTGCAACTAGAAATCCTGAAAAGCTGTCAATAGTCATATGTGCTAAGAGAAAAACTCATATAGTTAAGTGCCTCCAACAAGGAAATGGAGAGAGCTTACATTAGCAGCTTGACAGAACATCTGAAAGCTCTACAACCAAATGAAACAAATACATCCAAGAGGAATACATGGCAGGGAATAAACAAATTCAAGGCCAAAATCAACAAAGTAGAAACAAAAAGAATTATACAAAGAATCAACAAAACCAAGAGTTGGTTCTTTGAGAAAATCAACAAGATAGATAAACACTTAGCAGACTAACAAGAAGGAATAGAGGAAACACGCAAATTAATAAAATTGGAATGAAAAGGGAGATATAACAACAGAAACTGCAGAAATTCCAAATATCATCAGATCCTACTACAAAAGCTTATACTCAACAAAATTGGGAAATCTGGATGAAATGGACAGTTTTGTAGACACATGCCAGCTGCCAATGTTAAAACCTGATCAGATAAACCATCAAAATAGTCCCATAACACGTGAGGAAATAGATTCAGTTATTAACAGTCTTCCCAAAACACCACCATCACCACCACAACCGTAACCACCACCACCACCACCACCACCAAAAACAACAACAACAACATCAACAACAACAACAAAAACACAGGACCAGATGTGTTTGTTGGGAATTCTATCAGTTCTTCAAAGAAGACAGACTACGGATACTTTTCAAACTATTCCACAAATCAGAAACCCGAGGTATCCTTCACAATTCATTATATGAAGCCACAGTATTGCTTATACATAAACCAAACAAAGATTAAACAAGGAAAGAGAATTCCAGACCAATTTCCCTTGAGAACAGTGATCCAAAACTACTCAATAAAATTCTTGCTGACCGAATCCAAGAACACATCAAAACAGTAATTCACCAGGATCAAATAGGCTTCATCACAGCAATGCAAGTGTGGTTCAATATATAGAAATCTTTCAATGTAATCCACTACATAAAGAAACTCGAAAAAAAATACCCCACAAGATCATTTAGTTAGATGCTGAGAAAGCATTTGACAAAATTCACTATCCCTTCATGTTAAAAGTCTTGGAATGATCTGGAATTCAAGGCCTATGCCAAAACATAGTAAAAGCAATATACAGCAAACCAGAAGCCAACATCAAACTAAATAGAGGAAATTTAAAGTAATCCTACTAAAATTATGGTCCAGAAAATGTTGCCCACTCTTTCCCTATTTATTCAATATAGTACTTGAAGATCTATCTAGAGCATTTAGAGAACAAAAGGAGGTACAGTTTGTAACACTTGTCAAAATGTTACAAACTGGAAAGGAGGTAGTCAAAACATCACTATTTGCAGATGATATGATAGTATACTTATGCAACCCAATAAAACAACACTAGAGAACTCCTACAACTGAGAAACAATTTCTGCCATGTGGCTGGATGTAAAATTAACTCAATCAAATCAGTAGCCTTCCTCTACTCAAAGGATAAATAAGCTGAGAAAGAAAATAGGGTAATGACACCCTTTACCATAGTCACAAATAACATTACATATCTTGGTGTCACTCTAAGTATGCAAGTGAAAAATTTGTATGACAAGAATTTCAAGTCTCTGAAGAAAGAAATCAAAGCAGATCTCAGAATATGGAAAGATCTCTTTCATGATCATGGATTGGCAGAATTAAGGTAGTAAAAATGGCCACCTTGCCAAAAGCAAACTACAGATTCAATGCACTCCCAGTCAAAACTATATAACCAAGACATGCAGAACATATTTATACCTTAAAAACCAGACAGAAACAAAAGTAAGATGGCTACACACATTAAATTATTTAAACCAGACCAAAGGCCTGGTGTGGAAGGCATTCTCTTGGAGACATGGGATTAGGAATGTGATGAAAAATTGTGGGAGGGAGGTCTGGGAGGAAAGTAACAGCTGAACTGGGAAGTAATAAAAGTAAAATATAAAATGTAAAGAAATAAAGGATTACAAACCAAAAAATTTAAATTCATGGGTTCTATAAAATGAGGCTACACCTGGAGTAGCATCAAAGGGTGGGAGAGAATAATGGATTTGAATATTGCAAGTAGGAGGAGCCAAAGGGTGGGAGGGGCTTTGAATTCCAGGTTAGGAGAGATATATAAGGGCAGGTCTTCTAAGGAGAATTCAAAGACAGAGGACTGCGCAGGTTACAGGAAACCTCTTCATTCCTGGTGAATTGGTGAGTTGCATGAAATGTCTAAGGTTGCTATGTAAAGGGGATATCAAGTTGGGGAAAATTTGGGAGACAGTAGAGGAGGATTTTTGGTGATTTTTTTAGCCTGTATGGGTGTTTGATTGGTGAAGTATAAAATATGCCCTGTATACATGCAGAAGATGTTATTAAAATTTAGTAGATGGTTCAAGTCTATCCCATAAATGTGAACAGTGCAGAGCAGTGATTTGCCCTGATCGGGGCACTCTATGGATGAGCTTTCAAGAGACCTCAAGGGGCTCTATTCTTCATTCTAAGCACAAGATTGAATCCTGGGCTGTTGAAAAAGCCTGGATCAATAGATAGTGAGGCCTGTCTATAGGACAAAGGAAAGAACTGACAATGGGATCTCAAGTGACCTTGGGACCAATTGAGGCTCCAGATTGCCTAGATAAGGCATAGTAGTGGCATTCTGACTCAAAAGTGTGACATCTTGGATGGTGTTTGGCTGAGCAGGCCCTCCTTCATCTAAAATCTGTAACCATTTGGATGCATGGACCACACGTTTAATCCCAGGACTCGGAAACTAATGGCAAGTGGGTTTTTGTAATTGTGAGCCCTGGCTTGCATGTATAGTGTGAATCAGGAAGTCAGGGGCATGCACATGGAACCTGCCTCAGTCTCAGAAGAGAAAGTTTGGAGAAATAAATAGGTGTTAGTGGTGGCCAGAAACGTGCATGTCCTCTTGGCAGCAGGATGAGAAGAGACGCATTTTTTGAGTTTGCTCCTAGAGAGTAAGGAAAATTTTTATTTTCTCGATGGAGCCCATGTTAGGAGGAAATCCTACAGGATGGCTCAGTTCTTTGTTACACACCTTTAGTCTTAGCCCTGCTTGGGAAGTAACAGTTAGGCTGATCCTTCTGAATTCTGTTTCAGCCTTGTGTTCTGTTTGACTCACATACAGCATAGTTCATTTAGCGAAACTCAGTCACAAAAGAAAAGAGTACAAAAAAAAGTCTGTGATCTGGCCATATTTCCGTTAGATATTAAGTTGTGGCTACAGACTGGATGTTACAACAGGGTGTGTATATCTGCTGGATTCTAGAGGATGAAAGGAGGAGCCTGTGGGAGGGTTCTTGATAGGGAGATTCAATTAAGGCTAAGTCCTTGGTATAGCACTTCAATATCAGGGGATCTGGCTTAGGTGTATGTGCCTTCTGACATCCAGAGTAATTAGATCATCAATGCTCTTGTTTAGAATACGGGAGTGGAAAGGGTCCATGGAAATGGGACATGTTCCATTGCCCTTGATTCTTTATTTTGTCACAGGGTGTCATACTGCAAGGAGGAGAAACTGGGATCATGTTTTTCCAATTATGATAATATTCCTTTGTTTAAAAAATATTTAATCTTTTTTACAATCCAGATTTTATCCCCCTTCTGGTCCTCCCACGGAAAGTTCCACATCCTGTAAGTCTAGTTTCCTTCTCAGGGAGAATGTCTTCACCCCACCCCCTACCTATAAGAACTCCCTGCCCACTTCAGGCCTCCAGTCTTTTTAGGGATAGGTACATCTTTTCTGAGGGAGTACAGTCCCACAGTTTTCTGCTGAGTATGTGTTGGGGGCCTCATATCAGCTGGTGTACGCTTAATTGGTGGTTGTCTAGTTTCTGAGAGATCTTGGGGGCTCCAGGTTAGTTGAGACTGCTGCTTTCTTTCTTCTATCTCTTGTATTCTCCTGGTAATGATTAATTATCCCAGATCTCATTCCTTGGTTTTCAATTTCCAGGGTTGCCTATATTTGTCTTTGTTATATCTACTTCCAATTCTAGGTCTTGGACTACATTAATAAAAACTTTCACTTTTTTGATTGTATCTTCCTGTATTACTTATGGGATTTATGTGTTTCCTCTCTAAGTGCTTCTACCTGTTCACTTGCGTTTTCTTATATTTCTTTATGTGAGTTATTTATATCTCTTTAAAAGGATTCTATTATCTTAATGAGATAATATTTTAGGTCATCTTCCTGACTTTCAAGTGCATTTGTCTATCCAGGGCTTGCTGTGGTGGGAGAAGTAGTTTCTGATAATGCCAAAGTTTACTGGCTTCTGTTTCTCATGGTCTTGCTCTTGCCTCTTGTCATATGGTTATAGGGAGTTTTTTTTCTGGTTGGGGTGTTTCTGTTTGGGAGTTTTCTTTTTTGTCCCTAGGTTGACTCAAGTCTCATGGTAGGCCAGTTGCCTTGGATGTGGCAAACCTCCTGTGGGATCTTCTGACTGTGGAACCTTCAGAGGGGCATGTACACTGGTGACTTGTTGCCCTGGTGGCTGTGTGTCTTCAGGGAGGCCTTCTTGAAGACCTTTGAATTGTGGGTTCTTTAGAGAGGCAGAGAAGCTGGAGATATGTTGCCCTGGCTGTGACACATCTACTGGGATGCCTTCATACTGTTTACTCTTGAGAGGATTTGTCAAGCTGTTGCCCTGTGTTTCGCTGTTAACCAGGGAAGCATAAGTACTGTAGGTTTTGTTTCCCTGCATGCAAAAGAATTCCCGACAGGCTTTCAGACTGTCGATTCAGTTTCTCTGCATGCTGCAGTGCCCCTGGGAGGTCTTCAGACTTTGGTGTCAGTTGTCCATTTACTCTGTTTGCAGAATTCCTGGGTTTGTGATTTGACTTTTGTGTCAGTTGCCCTGCATGCCACAGAAATCCTGTGAAGCCTTCAGGCTTTTATTTTCATGGGCAGAGGCAGACTAGCTAGTAGTCTGTCCCAACAAAATTTCACAGCCAGAAGTGTAGGATATGGAAAATTTAAACATTGGAAATGAACATTCAATTGCCAGCTTACCTGGACTGGCAACCTCTTGTTAATACTGGAGCCAAGTGCATATTTATTTCAATACTGAGAATACTTGTAAGATTTGGAAACAGAGGCAGTTGTTCAGAAAGAATGAAGCTCCTGTCTGATTCCTGCTCTGTAACAGTCCAAACCAAATGCTGGGTAGGCAGGATGGGTAAATCAGTGCTCTCTGTACGTTTTTTGACGTGTTTTCTTTTACTAGACTCTCCAGAACATATTCCAATAGGTTCGGAACACACATAGGGCTGAAGGTCCCTCCTTGTATCCAAAATTCCAAATGCCTTCAAGTGCACCCATAGAAACCAGACCCCAAAGGCTTCAAGAGACTGCAAGGAACTTACCCTTTCAAGTTTATTACAGTCCCATATTGACCCCAACAAATCCAATGCAATCAAGTCTTTCAGTCCCTGAAAGGGACCTACATCAGCAAGAGTTCCAAGGACCATCAAGAAAATCAGGTATCCAAATGCAACTAGATCCTGTACTGGGCCCAGGTTTACCTACTTTGAAAAAACCCTCAGGGCGTCTAAGTTATCAAATACATAATTGAAATCTTGTTTCCATGTTCTCATAGGATCTGTGGTACTGTCAGAGAAATATGGTGACTATCAATCTGGCCCTGTGACTTCAAGAAAGGTGCGGAAGGAACGCATTGTGTACTCCAAAAAACAAAAGCACCTGCTGCAAGAACATTTTGATAAGTGTCAGTACCCAAACCAGGATCAATGTGTGAAGCTGGCAGAGTTAGTTGGTGTGACAGCGAGGGACATCAAGGTCTGCCCCTCTCTTTTCCCTCAATCCAACAGCAAAAATCTACACTTTCCCATCAGAAACTTTAATTTTGTTCTTAAATTCTTAGGGCAGTGATGAGAGTTTTAGGTGGTGGATATTTATGAATCAAATGCTGGGACTCAAATTTTTATCAACCTGGTAGCAATATAGAATAGCATTGTTTCCATGCAGGGTCTCAGAAATCTAATCACCAGAGCTCCTGCTAAAATACAGGACACACTGGCTCAATCTCCCCAGTCTTATGTTGTCTGGTCATACACAATCTACTTTATTATAATATCTTAGCCATCTTGAGTTTCCTGCTTCTTTGTTTCTGACATGTGAATCATTGCTATACAAACACCTTTTATCCAAAATCTTCACCTTGTGGTCCTGTTAGGGGACAACAGGCATTCTTCTGATATCTTCTTTCTTTTCCAGATCTGGTTTAAGAACAGCCGAGCTAAGTACAAGCGGATGGCTCTCCAGAATATTACAGAAGCTTTGCCAGAGACCAATGGAAGTTCAAAACCAGTTTTTGAATCAACCCAGTTTCCTGGTTCCATACCTCTTGTTGCTGCTGAGAATGGAGAGCCCATGTGTTCAGGCACATTTAGTGAGGTTTCCATTCCCAAACTCAACTGCATCCAGGAATCTTCTCTGCATCATTATCAGGCCAGTGATGCAGACAGGTGTAGTCAGCAGGAAGATCTGCTTGTTGGCCATGCTCCCATTATAGATTGGGATTCTGGTCAATCAGCAGCAGTTGAAGCCCAGACTGATCTAGCAGTGACTGAATCTACAGATGTCCTAGAAGCTGCCACCCATTGCCCAGAGGAGGCTCAAGGTTCAGGTCCATCTGCAGAGGAACTCTGGCAAAGAATCCTTGACGACTTGGAGAAATCCGAGGACTGGCTTACTCCAGTGACTGAATCTACAGATGTCCTAGAAGCTGCCACCCATTGCCCAGAGGAGGCTCAAGGTTCAGGTCCATCTGCAGAGGAACTCTGGCAAAGAATCATTGACGACTTTGACATACCCGAGGACTGGCTTACTCCAGTGACTGAATCTACAGATGTCCTAGAAGCTTCCACCCATTGCCCAGAGGAGACTCGAGGTTCAGGTCCATCTGCAGAGGAACTCTGGCAAAGAATCCTTGACGACTTTGACAAATCCGAGGACTGGCTTACTCTGGATTACACCCCAAATCCAACTTACTTCTCTCAGCTCTTTGACCATTCCAGACATTTATAGTCATGGAGAAGTGTGTTATGTACACCCTTCATCTCAGTATTTGTGGGAATTAACCAGGCCTTTTTGTAGACGTTGTGTACCACTGTGGTTTATATAGAGGGGTTGTTTCAAAGCAACTGTAAATATTCATTCTTCATTGTTACATTATGTTCTCATGAAATAAAAGGAGAAATAGTTCCTGAAAATTATTTTATTACATATATTATCCATTTACATTCCAGTCACTACTGCATATGTCCCACTGACCTATAGTTCTTCACCCAACACATTAGGTAAAGTTTTCCCCTAATATTTTTTAACGTTTTTTACCTTTATTACGATAGTATCACATACTATAATAGAATAGGAGATTAACTAATTCAGAAAGAAATAAATCAGGATAAAGTGTCCTTGCCATTTTTGTTTACATTAAGGATTCAGAAAGTGGAACAAATTAAGACGACTAGGTAAACACCTAAAACCATGCCAACTTAGCTAAAGTTACATAATATTAGGATTCAAACCCTAATTTAGATATTACCAAATTATTCTCTAAGTAAATAAGAGACCCAAAACGTTATTGAGTATAACAACTTACACATGAAATATACAGCACTTTGTTTTCTCAGAAAGCAATAGGGCAGCTCTTAGGCATTTTCTTTGTACAGTGACTAGAAAATCTTGATATGACTAGGCACCTCAGCTTTACCAGTAAGCTGATCAGATATAGCATATAGCACTTTAATAGAGAGGTAACACTTCAGGTTTCAGAAGGCAGCAATAATTCTATTTTGGCTTTTATACTAAATGCTTATTATATTTAAGGTGACAATTGAAGCATATGATGTGAAGGTCATTAAGATTTAATGACAATCATTACAGTGTCTTGCAATGTACACACAACTGTATAATGCTTCTCTGGAATGAAAACAGTGTTGATTAATTGGATTTTACATACCCACACAGAGAAAACTTAAAAAAATAACTATCAAAGGCAATGTACTATGCTGATGTACTAAATTCAAAGTATGCCACAGAACTGAAACACATGACTAACACCGTGCTTTGTTCTAGGAGAAAGCTGACCAGTTCTCAGGGAAAGCTAAGCCTACACCATTTATCCTAATAACCATGGCTTATATAAACACATCAGGTTCCCAGTAAAGAACCAAATCTAGGAATGTAAGTAAAACTTTGAGTGTTTTACATCTCTAGAACCTGGCTAAGGCTACACATCTATCTTCAAATCAGAAGCTGATATGAAATAGAGTGTGGTTCCCAGCTATGATAGAAAATAGAAAGGCTTCCAAGCACCATATTCCCTCAGGTTCCAGGAAAGCATCATGTGAGAAATAGAGAAGTAGGCAAAGAGGAAAGCTGGAAACATTCAGCTGTGATGTGATTCACTGTACAAGGCATTTAAAGTTCAGGACTGGAGTGAACCATCATGCTTTTCATAATGCTGGGAGCTATCCGTTTAATAATGTTCCCAGATAAAAGCTGGCATGATCGTGAGGGTAACCACAGTCCCAGCTTTTGACAGTCTATCTGCAGTCTGAGCATCCTTCAAGCCACTGACATTCTGTCCCTTGATCTCACAGATTTGGTTGTCAGTTAGAAGGCTATTACTGGTAGCAGAATTATCCTTCACGATGGATGAGATTTTAACACTTCTAACGATAAAGCAAATATCCAGGTGATGCACAGAGATAGCAGACACACAGAAGTGTGGAGAAGCCAGAGAGCACAGCTAGGAGAATCCCTGTTGCTCAGAGGATCATGTCAAGTACTCCCAGGCAGGAAGCGTTTGGTTTCTATCTCCAGCTGGGGACGATCCTCTCCCACAGAGTGCCATATCCTGGTTAATCAGGGAGATAGCTAACCACACAGGAGTGCAGAGAGGTTTGAGAGCACAGGGAGGACCACCCCTGCTGCTCAGAGGAACCAGCCCAAAATCCTGAGAACACAGGTACCCAGGATCAGCCTGGGACAGAAGACTTCTGATTTTTGTCTGCATCCAGATAAGATGCTGGGCCACAGAATTACATATAGAAATACCACCACAAGGAAGCTAGTCTTTCAGGAGTGCCTACCAATCTGTGTCCAAAGGTGAGGCCACCACCATTCTCAAATTTCTGGACAAAGTGGGACCTGCTAAGAACCATCAGGACACAGGAATCAAGAATCAGCTGGTGACAGGATACTTTTGATTTCTTTATGTACACCTGAGCTCACACATTATCCCAGCTCTGCATACATAAACTCCTCCTAGAGAGAATGGGTCTCCCTGGAGTTCAGATACATAGGCTAGCAGGACAGTTAAACCACAGTCAGAGACATCAAGACCAGCTAGCACCAGAGATAACCAGATGGCAAAAATCAAATGCAAGAACACTGGCAACAAACCAAGTCAACATGGAACCATGCGAACCCAGTTCTCCCACAACAGCAAGTCCTGGATACCCCAACACACCAGAAAAACAAGATCTGGATTTAAAATTACATCTCATGATGCTGATATAGGACGTCAGAGAGGACATAAATAGTTCCCTTAAATACAAACAGGAGAACATTTGTCAACAGGTAGAAGCCCTTAAAGAGAAAACACAAAACTTTCTTAAGGAATTACAGGAAAACACACACACACACACACACACACACACACACACACACACACACAAACCAAAGAAACAAAAAAAACAGGTGAAGGAATTGAACAAAACCATACAGGATCTAATATTGGAACTAGAAACAACAAAGAAATCACAAAGGGATACAACTCTGGAGATAGAAAACCTTGGTAAGAATTCAAGAGTCATAGATACAAGCATCAGCAACAGAATAGAAGAGTTAGATGAAGGAATCTCAGATGCTAAAGATACCATAGAAAGCATTGACTCAACCATCAAGGAAAATGCAAAATGCAGAAACCGTGTAACCCAAAACATTCAGGAAATCCAGACCACAATGCGAAGAGCAAACCTAAGGACTATAGGTATAGAGGAGCATAAAGATTTACAACTTAATTGACCAGTAAATAACTTCAACAAAATTGTAGAAGAAAACTTCCCTGATGTAAAGAGAGAGATGCCTGTGACCATTCAAGAAGCCTACAGAAATCCAAACAGACTGGACAAGAACAGATATGCACTTGACAAAGAAAGACCATTCAAACCTGTAATGGAAAGGAAAACTTATCAGAATTACGCCAGACTTCTCACCAGAGACCATGAAAACAAGGAGATCTTGTGCAGATCTCATACAGATCATAAGAGAAAACAAATGCTAGCCCAGACTACTATACCCACCAAAACTCTTATCACCATATATGGAAAAACTAAGATATTCCATGATAAAACAAAATTTGCCCAATATCTTTCCACAAATCCAGCCCTACAAAGGATAATATAAAATGCCAGCACAAGGAGGGAAACTACACCTTAGAAAAAGGAAGTAATAATCTTTCAACACATCCAAAAGAGGAGAAGCACTCAAACATAAAAATTACATCAAAAATAACCGGGAGCAACAATCACTTTTCCTTAATATCTCTTAATCTCAATGAACATAATTTACCAATAAAAACATAGACTAACAGACTGGATTTGAAAACAGGATCCAGCATTTTGCTACATAGAAATCTACCTCAGTGACAAAGACAGGCACTCCAAGCTACAGGACCACATATGTAGGGACCTTGGTCAGACCTATACAAACTGCCTGATTGTTGCTTCCATCTCTGTAAATCTCTGTAAGCCTAGCTTATTTGATCCGGTGGGCTGTGTTTTCTTGGTATTTTCAACTGCTCTAACTACTGCAGTCTTTTACCTGTTCTGTGGCGCTTCCGTGGCTCTGCCTATATTTCTGCCTATGTGCCTCTGCTTTAGGTCTCATTGGTTGCTGAATGGCAGGCATCAGATTAAAATTGGGCTAGCCAGTTCTCCAGGAGTATAACAATGAGCATAGCATAGTTATGCAAGGTTCCCATTGACAAACATAACAGAGTATCATTGATAGTGTCAGGGGTTGGTTCTTGCCCATAGGATGGTTTACAATTTGTGCTGGCAATTAATTGGAAATTGCCTCAGTTTCTCCTTCATCTTTGTCTAGGCAGTGTTTCCCATTAATAAATACATCCATTTTATGTTCTCAACACTACCTACCTCTCAACATTACCTGACAGTCACTACTCTATTCCCTTTCTCTCATAGGGTTTCCCCATGGGTCTACCTTGAACCTAATGCATCAAGTCTCTGCAGGATCAGGTGCATCCTCTCCTTTTGAGGCCACTCAAGGCAGCCTAGGTAGAAGAATGGCTCCAGAGACAGCCATTAGCTTCCAATCTAGTTATTGGGGGACCCACATGAAGACTGAGGTGCACATCTGCTAAATATATTATGGGGGCCTAAGTTCAACCCATGTGTGTGTGTGTGGTCTTTTGTTGGCTACGGAGTCTGTGAGAGCTCCCAAGAGGGCTGGTCCCCAGGTTTTGCCATTCTTCTCCAACATCCACTCTGCTGATTTTATAGGTGTGGGCCAAATGAGTCTGTTACTCTCAGTTTCTTTTCCTAACTAATGTGCAGTTAATTTTTCTTTAAATAAAAGTACTTTCTTTTCTTTATTCGATATATTTTCATTTACATTTCAAATGATTTCCCCTTTTCTAGACCCCCAAACCCCGAAAGTCCCATCAGCCCCCTTCCCTCCCCCTGTTCTCCCCCCCCCACCCCTTCCCAATTCCCTGTTCTGGTTTGTGCTATAATGCTTGACTGAGTCTTTCCAGAACTGGGGGCCACTCCTCTATTTTTCTTGTACCTCATTTGATGTGTGGATTATGTTTTTGGTATTCCAGTTTTCTAGGTTAATATCCACTTATTAGTGAGTGCATACCATGATTCATTTTTGAGTTACCTCACTTAGTATGATGTTCTCCAGCTCCATCCATTTGCCTAAGAATTTCATGAATTCATTGTTTCTAATGGCTGAATAGTACTCCACTGTGTATATATACCACATTTTTTTTGCATCCACTCTTCTAGACCCCCAAACCCAGGGATACCTGGGTTCTTTCCAGCTTCTGGCAATTATAAATAGGGCTGCTATGAACATAGTGGAACATGTATCCTTATTACATGCTGGGTAAATCTTCTGGGTATATGCCCAGGAGTGGTATAGCAGGATCTTCTGGAAGTGAGGTGCCCAGTTTTCTGAGGCACTGCCAGACTGATTTCTAGAGTGGTTGTACCAATTTGCAACCCCACAAGCAGTGGAGGAGTGTTCCTCTTTCTCCACATCCTCGCCTACATCTGCTTCTCCTTAATTTTTAATCTTAGCCATTCTTACTGGTGTAAGGTGAAATCTCAGGGTTGTTTTGATTTGCATTTATAAAAGTGCTTTCTTGAGTACAGTTTGATCTGTCTCTTTTATTTGAGACAGTTTTTTATTCTGTAACAGCCATGGTAGTCCTGTGACTTACTCTGTAGTCAAGGCTGGTCTGGAACTCACAGAGATCTTCCTGCTTTGGTGTTCCAAGTGTTGGGCTTAAGGAGTGCACCACCATATCTAACTTGAATTTAATTGAATGTGATCTCTTCTACTACATACCATTGCAAAATATCAAAACTCTTAGCATTATGGAACTAGAGCTCGATTTAACTGAGGGTTACTTATTGTGGAGATGGAGTGATGGCTCAGTGAGTCAGAGCAATAGTTGCTTCATCAGGAAAGCCTGGTTTAGTTCCCAACCTCCACTATGTGACTCAGAACCATCCATTGGGAATTGTATTCCTTTGGAGTCTTAGCCCTCCTGCTGTCTGTAGGGTTCCAGGCATGCTTGCACATTACTGACACGTGTTCATGTATACACCTACATTTACAACAAAAGAAAAGATTGCTTGTTGATCTTGATTCTTGAAATTTGGTTCCTAATTGGTCTGGAATCCCATATATGCTATAACTCCAGACGCAGGGGCTCTGAATCCCTTTTTGAGGCACAGGGACCGCACACATGAGACATGAACACTCACAGAAAACTGAACAAAATGCAAATGAACTTGTAGAAAATGAATTAAGTTGGGTGTGGTAGGGCTCACTTTTGTTGTTGTTGTTTTTTGAGACAGTTTTTCTCTGTGTAGCTCTGGCTGCCCTGGAACTCAGTCTTTAGACCAGACTGGCCTGGAACTGAGAAATCTGCCTGCCTCTGCCTTCCAAGTTTTGGGAATAAAGGAGTGCTCCACCACCGTCAGGCTGGAAGGGCTCACTTTTAATGCCATGAATTGTGATGGAAGGATTCTCTTCTCCAGGGCATCCTGTTCTTTGTTCCCAAAGCCTGTTTAGAAAAATTAATCCAGGAGTGGTGTTACATGCCTTTATGGTCAGTATTTGGAGGCAGAGTCAAACTCTGAGTGAGTTTGAGACTATTCCAGAATATCCAGTGATATGAAGAGTGATGATGTCACCCGAAGTAAATATTCATTTGGTAGTATTAAATCAGATTGTAGGTAAAATAGTGTTAATTATTTTCTGAAAGGAATTTTTATAATTACTCTTGGCAGAACAGCTAGTACAATGACAGTTGTTTTGTTTTTCCATTACAAAGATTTATTCATCTTATTTTATTTTGGATTTTTTTGTTTTGTTTTTGGAGACAGGGTTTCTCTGTGTAACACTGGCTGTCCTGGCAATCAATCTGTAGACCAGGCTGGCCTTGAATTAAGAAATCTCTCTGCCTCTGGCTCACAAGTGCTGGGATTGAAGGCATGTGCCACCACCTCCTGGCATTATTTTTGATTTCTTAACATAGGGCCTTTGTACGTAGTTCTAACTCTCCTGGAAGTGCTTATGTAAACAAGACTGCCTTCCACAAATGGAGATCCTCATCCATTTGCTTTGCAGGTAATGGGATTGAAAGGCTCTGTTATGATGCCCAGCCTTACTTCATTTTTACATGTTGTACTGGATGGGTTAGTGTGTGAACTTGACACATTCTTTCACAGAGAAAGGAGCTTCAGTTGGGGAAATGCCTCCATGAGATTCAGCTGTGGGGTATTTTCTCAATTAGTGATCAAGGGGAGAGGGCCCCTCCTGGGTGGTACACTCATTTAATCCCTGTCATTGGGAGGCAGAGGCAGGCAGATTGCTGAGTTTTCTGAGGCCATCCAGGTTTGCAGGGTAGGTTCCAGGACTGCCAGGGCTACACAGAGAAACCCTGTCACAAACAAACAAACAAACAAACAAACAAACAAGTAGTCCATAATCATAATCTTCCTTATAAAGCCAAAGTGTCCAAGTCCTTCCCTTAATCCAGCCTTCTCTAACATTTTTTCCAGACACTGGAATTGGGTTACAGAGAAAACTAACCAAGGATGCTACTCCTTTCCAGGTTCCAGACAGCGCAGCTTTGGCACAACTAAAACCCTGAAGAAACAATGTCCATTGCCGTTATAACTAGAACTAGATAGGCCAGAACCTGTTGAAATCCTAGCAACTGTAATTAAATCTCTTTGTGGCTTCCAGTAAACATTCCTTGTGGTCTCACATTTCCAAACAGCACAGAAAATAATCTTCTGCACCACCCAACTATGACCATGGGATCTAGTCCTGCCATCTCAAGGACACATGTGAAAAGAACAAATGCTTAAATGGTCTCTAAGCACTGGATGTCTACATCCCACCTTTCAGATAAAACCTTCACATGACCAAGGATTTGTGGAGCAGGACTCTTTTCCATCATACTCAAGTGAACCTCCAAGGGGTAATTGCTTAGTTAAGTGCCTAAACTGGGAGCTGACAAAGATCCAAACAAGATCAAGCCTCCTGGTGTAAGGAGGGTGGCTTTGAGAATTGATAGAAAACACCTGCTATCCAGTAAGGGCAAAGACTACACTTCAGGTTAATTTAGATGGCTCATAGGGATCCTGAGATGCCTTCATCATTAGTATCATAATCATTAGAAGGCTCAGGATCTGTGTCCACTTGGCGAAACAATCTTTTCAGTAGTCATTGATCTCCAATTCCTTTATGTGAAAAAACACAAACAGGATCTCATTCCCGTATTAAAACAGGGTTGGGGCCATTCCAAAGTATTAGTTAAAGGATCTCAACATTAAACCATGGCATATGAGCTGGAAGTGTCTGGATGCCAGCGATGATCTGCTGCAGACTGACCTTTAGCATCAGTTTACAAAACAATAAAACAAATAATGCAAAAGCGAGATGTGCTTTTGGTGACCTTGGAAGTTAAAACTCACCCTGTTTTGTTTTCTAAAGCTAATTTTTCAGATACACTCAACAATTCCTTGTCCCATTGGATCATGAGGAATTTCAGTTTTATGTTCAATTCCAAATTCCTTGCAAAATTGTTCAAAGCTGTTTCCAGTGTATGCAGGCCCATTATCTGTCTTGCCAACTTTAGGCAGTCCCTTAGCAGTAAAAGCCTGTAAACAATGAACAATAACCTTTCTAGAAGGTTCTCCTCTTAAAGCAGTTGCAACTAGAAATCCTGAAAAGCTGTCAATAGTCATATGTGCTAAGAGAAAAACTCATATAGTTAAGTGCCTCCAACAAGGAAATGGAGAGAGCTTACATTAGCAGCTTGACAGAACTTCTGAAAGCTCTACAACCAAATGAAACAAATACATCCAAGAGGAATACATGGCAGGGAATAAACAAATTCAAGGCCAAAATCAACAAAGTAGAAACAAAAAGAATTATACAAAGAATCAACAAAACCAAGAGTTGGTTCTTTGAGAAAATCAACAAGATAGATAAACACTTAGCAGACTAACAAGAAGGAATAGAGGAAACACGCAAATTAATAAAATTGGAATGAAAAGGGAGATATAACAACAGAAACTGCAGAAATTCCAAATATCATCAGATCCTACTACAAAAGCTTATACTCAACAAAATTGGGAAATCTGGATGAAATGGACAGTTTTGTAGACACATGCCAGCTGCCAATGTTAAAACCTGATCAGATAAACCATCAAAATAGTCCCATAACACGTGAGGAAATAGATTCAGTTATTAACAGTCTTCCCAAAACACCACCATCACCACCAAAACCACAACCACCACCACCACCACCACCACCACCAAAAACAACAACAACAACAACAACAACAACAACAACAAAAACACAGGACCAGATGTGTTTGTTGGGAATTCTATCAGTTCTGCAAAGAAGACTTACTCCGGATACTTTTCAAACTATTCCACAAATCAGAAACCCGAGGTATCCTTCACAATTCATTATATGAAGCCACAGTATTGCTTATACATAAACCAAACAAAGATTAAACAAGGAGAGAGAATTCCAGACCAATTTCCCTTGAGAACAGTGAGCCAAAACTACTCAATAAAATTCTTGCTGACCGAATCCAAGAACACATCAAAACAGTAATTCACCAGGATCAAATAGGCTTCATCCCAGCAATGCAAGTGTGGTTCAATATATAGAAATCTTTCAATGTAATCCACTACATAAAGAAACTCGAAAAAAAAATACCCCACAAGATCATTTAGTTAGATGCTGAGAAAGCATTTGACAAAATTCACTATCCCTTCATGTTAAAAGTCTTGGAATGATCAGGAATTCAAGGCCTATACCAAAACATAGTAAAAGCAATATACAGCAAACCAGAAGCTAACATCAAACTAAATAGAGGAAATTTGAAGTAATCCTACTAAAATTATGGTCCAGAAAATGTTGCCCACTCTTTCCCTATTTATTCAATATAGTACTTGAAGATCTATCTAGAGCATTTAGAGAACAAAAGGAGGTACAGTTTGTAACACTTGTCACAATGTTACAAACTGGAAAGGAGGTAGTCAAAACATCACTATTTGCAGATGATATGATAGTATACTTATGCAACCCAATAAAACAACACTAGAGAACTCCTACAACTGAGAAACAATTTCTGCCATGTGGCTGGATGTAAAATTAACTCAATCAAATCAGTAGCCTTCCTCTACTCAAAGGATAAATAAGCTGAGAAAGAAAATAGGGTAATGACACCCTTTACCATAGTCACAAATAACATTACATATCTTGGTGTCACTCTAAGTATGCAAGTGAAAAATTTGTATGACAAGAATTTCAAGTCTCTGAAGAAAGAAATCAAAGCAGATCTCAGAATATGGAAAGATCTCTTTCATGATCATGGATTGGCAGAATTAAGGTAGTAAAAATGGCCACCTTGCCAAAAGCAAACTACAGATTCAATGCACTCCCAGTCAAAACTATATAACCAAGACATGCAGAACATATTTATACCTTAAAAACCAGACAGAAACAAAAGTAAGATGGCTACACACATTAAATTATTTAAACCAGACCAAAGGCCTGGTGTGGAAGGCATTCTCTTGGAGACATGGGATTAGGAATATGATGAAAAATTGTGGGAGGGAGGTCTGGGAGGAAAGTAACAGCTGAACTGGGAAGTAATAAAAGTAAAATATAAAATGTAAAGAAATAAAGGATTACAAACCAAAAAATTTAAATTCATGGGTTCTATAAAATGAGGCTACACCTGGAGTAGCATCAAAGGGTGGGAGAGAATAATGGATTTGAATATTGCAAGTAGGAGGAGCCAAAGGGTGGGAGGGGCTTTGAATTCCAGGTTAGGAGAGATATATAAGGGCAGGTCTTCTCAGGAGAATTCAAAGACAGAGGACTGCGCAGGTTACAGGAAACCTCTTCATTCCTGGTGAATTGGTGAGTTGCATGAAATGTCTAAGGTTGCTATGTAAAGGAGATATCAAGTTGGGGAAAATTTGGGAGACAGTGGAGGAGGATTTTTGGTGATTTTTTTAGCCTGTATGGGTGTTTGATTGGTGAAGTATAAAATATGCCCTGTATACATGCAGAAGATGTTATTTAAATTTAGTAGATGGTTCAAGTCTATCCCATAAATGTGAACAGTGCAGAGCAGTGATTTGCCCTGATCGGGGCACTCTATGGATGAGCTTTCAAGAGACCTCAAGGGGCTCTATTTTTCATTCTAAGCACAAGATTGAATCCTGGGCTGTTCAGAAAGCCTGGACCAATAGATAGTGAGGCCTGTCTATAGGACAAAGGAGAGAACTGACAATGGGATCTCAAGTGACCTTGGGACCAATTGAGGCTCCAGATTGCCTAGATAAGGCATAGTAGTGGCATTCTGACTCAAAAGTGTGACATCTTGGATGGTGTTTGGCTGAGCACGCCCTCCTTCATCTAAAATCTGTAACCATTTTGGATGCATGGACCACACCTTTAATCCCAGAACTCGGAAACTAATGGCAAGTGGGTTTTTGTAATTGTAAGCCCTGGCTTGCATGTATAGTGTGAATCAGGAAGTCAGGGGCATGCACATGGAACCTGCCTCAGTCTCAGAAGAGAAAGTTTGGAGAAATAAATAGGTGTTAGTGGTGGCCGGAAATGTGCATGTCCTCTTGGCAGCAGGATGAGAAGAGACGCATTTTTTGAGATTGCTCCGAGAGAGTAAGGAAAATTTTTATTTTCTCGATGGAGCCCATGTTAGGAGGAAATCCTACAGGATGCCTCAGTTCTTTGTTACACACCTTTAGTCTTAGCTTGGGAAGTAACAGTTAGGCTGATCCTTCTGAATTCTGTTTCAGCCTTGTGTTCTGTTTGACTCACATACAGCATAGTTCATTTAGCGAAACTCAGTCACAAAAGAAAAGAGTACAAAAAAAGTCTGTGATCTGGCCATATTTCCGTTAGATATTAAGTTGTGGCTACAGATTGGATGTTACAACAGGGTGTGTATAGCTGCTGGATTCTAGAGGATGAAAGGAGGAGCCTGTGGGAGGGTTCTTGATAGGGAGATTCAATTAAGGCTAAGTCCTTGGTATAGCACTTCAATATCAGGGGATCTGGCTTAGGTGTATGTGCCTTCTGACATCCAGAGTAATTAGATCATTAATGCTCTTGTTTAGAATACGGGAGTGGAAAGGGTCCATGGAAATGGGACATGTTCCATTGCCCTTGATTCTTTATTTTGTCACAGGGTGTCATACTGCAAGGAGGAGAAACTGGGATCATGTTTTTCCAATTATGATAATATTCCTTTGTTTAAAAAATATTTAATCTTTTTTACAATCCAGATTTTATCCCCCTTCTGGTCCACCCACGGAAAGTTCCACATCCTGTAAGTCTAGTTTCCTTCTCAGGGAGAATGTCTTCAACCCACCCCCTACCTATAAGAACTCCCTGCCCACTTCGGGCCTCCAGTCTTTTTAGGGATAGGTACATCTTTTCTGAGGGAGTACAGTCCCACAGTTTTCTGCTGAGTATGTGTTGGGGGCCTCATATCAGCTGGTGTACGCTTAATTGGTGGTTGTCTAGTTTCTGAGAGATCTTGGGGGGTCCAGGTTAGTTGAGACTGCTGCTTTCTTTCTTCTATGTCTTGTATTCTCCTGGTAATGATTAATTATCCCAGATCTCATTCCTTGGTTTTCAATTTCCAGGGTTGCCTATATTTGTCTTTGTTATATCTACTTCCAATTCTAGGTCTTGGACTGCATTAATAAAAACTTTCACTTTTTTGATTGTATCTTCCTGTATTGCTTATGGGATTTATGTGTTTCCTCTCTAAGTGCTTCTACCTGTTCACTTGCGTTTTCTTATATTTCTTTATGTGAGTTATTTATATCTCTTTAAAAGGATTCTATTATCATTAAGATAAGATTTTAGGTCATCTTCCTGACTTTCAAGTGCATTTGTCTATCCAGGGCTTGCTGTGGTGGGAGAAGTAGTTTCTGATAATGCCAAAGTTTACTGGCTTCTGTTTCTCATGGTCTTGCTCTTGCCTCTTGTCATATGGTTATAGGGAGTTTTTTTCTGGTTGGGGTGTTTCTGTTTGGGAGTTTTCTTTTTTGTCCCTAGGTTGACTCAAGTCTCATGGTAGGCCAGTTGCCTTGGATGTGGCAAACCTCCTGTGGGATCTTCTGACTGTGGAACCTTCAGAGGGGCATGTACACTGGTGACTTGTTGCCCTGGTGGCCGTGTGTCTTCAGGGAGGCCTTCTTGAAGACCTTTGAATTGTGGGTTCTTTAGAGAGGCAGAGAAGCTGGAGATATGTTGCCCTGGCTGTGACACATCTACTGGGATGCCTTCATACTGTTTACTCTTGAGAGGATTTGTCAAGCTGTTGCCCTATGTTTAGCTGTTAACCAGGGAAGCATAGGTACTGTAGGTTTTGTTTCCCTGCATGCAAAAGAATTCCCGACAGGCTTTCAGACTGTCGATTCAGTTTCTCTGCATGCTGCAGTGCCCCTGGGAGGTCTTCAGACATTGGTGTCAGTTGTCCATTTACTCTGTTTGCAGAATTCCTGGGTTTGTGATTTGACTTTTGTGTCAGTTGCCCTGCATGCCACAGAAATCCTGTGAAGCCTTCAGGCTTTTATTTTCATGGGCAGAGGCAGACTAGCTAGTAGTCTGTCCCAACAAAATTTCACAGCCAGAAGTGTAGGATATGGAAAATTTAAACATTGGAAATGAACATTCAATTGCCAGCTTACCTGGACTGGCAACCTCTTGTTAATACTGGAGCCAAGTGCATATTTATTTCAATACTGAGAATACTTGTAAGATTTGGAAACAGAGGCAGTTGTTCAGAAAGAATGAAGCTCCTGTCTGATTCCTGCTCTGTAACAGTCCAAACCAAATGCTGGGTAGGCAGGATGGGTAAATCAGTGCTCTCTGTACGTTTTTTGACGTGTTTTCTTTTACTAGATTCTCCAGAACATATTCCAATAGGTTCGGAACACACATAGGGCTGAAGGTCCCTCCTTGTATCCAAAATTCCAAATGCCTTCAAGTGCACCCATAGAAACCAGACCCCAAAGGCTTCAAGAGACTGCAAGGAACTTACCCTTTCAAGTTTATTACAGTCCCATATTGACCCCAACAAATCCAATGCAATCAAGTCTTTCAGTCCCTGAAAGGGACCTACATCAGCAAGAGTTCCAAGGACCATCAAGAAAATCAGGTATCCAAATGCAACTAGATCCTGTACTGGGCCCAGGTTTACCTACTTTGAAAAAACCCTCAGGGCGTCTAAGTTGTCAAATACATAATTGAAATCTTGTTTCCATGTTCTCATAGGATCTGTGGTACTGTCAGAGAAATATGGTGACCATCAATCTGGCCCTGTGACTTCAAGAAAGGTGCGGAAGGAACGCATTGTGTACTCCAAAAAACAAAAGCACCTGCTGCAAGAACATTTTGATAAGTGTCAGTACCCAAACCAGGATCAATGTGTGAAGCTGGCAGAGTTAGTTGGTGTGACAGCGAGGGACATCAAGGTCTGCCCCTCTCTTTTCCCTCAATCCAACAGCAAAAATGTACACTTTCCCATCAGAAACTTTAATTTTGTCCTTAAATGCTTAGGGCAGTGATGACAGTTTTAGGTGGTGGATATTTATGAATCAAATGCTGGGACTCAAATTTTTATCAACCTGGTAGCAATATAGAATAGCATTGTTTCCATGCAGGGTCTCAGAAATCTAATCACCAGAGCTCCTGCTAAAATACAGGACACACTGGCTCAATCTCCCCAGTCTTATGTTGTCTGGTCATACACAAGATACTTTATTATAATATCTTAGACATCTTGAGTTTCCTGCTTCTTTGTTTCTGACATGTGAATCATTGCTATACAAACACCTTTTATCCAAAATCTTCACCTTGTGGTCCTGTTAGGGGACAACAGGCATTCTTCTGATATCTTCTTTCTTTTCCAGATCTGGTTTAAGAACAGCCGAGCTAAGTACAAGCGGATGGCTCTCCAGAATATTACAGAAGCTTTGCCAGAGACCAATGGAAGTTCAAAACCAGTTTTTGAATCAACCCACTTTCCTGGTTCCATACCTCTTGTTGCTGCTGAGAATGGAGAGCCCATGTGTTCAGGCACATTTAGTGAGGTTTCCATTCCCAAACTCAACTGCATCCAGGAATCTTCTCTGCATCATTATCAGGCCAGTGATGCAGACAGGTGTAGTCAGCAGGAAGATCTGCTTGTTGGCCATGCTCCCATTATAGATTGGGATTCTGGTCAATCAGCAGCAGTTGAAGCCCAGACTGATCTAGCAGTGACTGAATCTACAGATGTCCTAGAAGCTGCCACCCATTGCCCAGAGGAGGCTCAAGGTTCAGGTCCATCTGCAGAGGAACTCTGGCAAAGAATCCTTGACGACTTGGAGAAATCCGAGGACTGGCTTACTCCAGTGACTGAATCTACAGATGTCCTAGAAGCTGCCACCCATTGCCCAGAGGAGGCTCAAGGTTCAGGTCCATCTGCAGAGGAACTCTGGCAAAGAATCATTGACGACTTTGACATACCCGAGGACTGGCTTACTCCAGTGACTGAATCTACAGATGTCCTAGAAGCTGCCACCCATTGCCCAGAGGAGGCTCGAGGTTCAGGTCCATCTGCAGAGGAACTCTGGCAAAGAATCCTTGACGACTTTGACAAATCCGAGGACTGGCTTACTCTGGATTACACCCCAAATCCAACTTACTTCTCTCAGCTCCTTGACCATTCCAGACATTTATAGTCATGAAGAAGTGTGTTATGTACACCCTTCATCTCAGTATTTGTGGGAATTAACCAGGCCTTTCTGTAGACGTTGTGTACCACTGTGGTTTATATAGAGGGGTTGTTTCAAAGCAACTGTAAATATTCATTCTTCATTGTTACATTATGTTCTCATGAAATAAAAGGAGAAATAGTTCCTGAAAATTATTTTATTACATATATTATCCATTTACATTCCAGTCACTACTGCATATGTCCCACTGACCTATAGTTCTTCACCCAACACATTAGGTAAAGTTTTCCCCTAATATTTTTTAACGTTTTTTACCTTTATTACGATAGTATCACATACTATAATAGAATAGGAGATTAACTAATTCAGAAAGAAATAAATCAGGATAAAGTGTCCTTGCCATTTTTGTTTACATTAAGGATTCAGAAAGTGGAACAAATTAAGACGACTAGGTAAACACCTAAAACCATGCCAACTTAGCTAAAGTTACATAATATTAGGATTCAAACCCTAATTTAGATATTACCAAATTATTCTCTAAGTAAATAAGAGACCCAAAACGTTATTGAGTATAACAACTTACACATGAAATATACAGCACTTTGTTTTCTCAGAAAGCAATAGGGCAGCTCTTAGGCATTTTCTTTGTACAGTGACTAGAAAATCTTGATATGACTAGGCACCTCAGCTTTACCAGTAAGCTGATCAGATATAGCATATAGCACTTTAATAGAGAGGTAACACTTCAGGTTTCAGAAGGCAGCAATAATTCTATTTTGGCTTTTATACTAAATGCTTATTATATTTAAGGTGACAATTGAAGCATATGATGTGAAGGTCATTAAGATTTAATGACAATCATTACAGTGTCTTGCAATGTACACACAACTGTATAATGCTTCTCTGGAATGAAAACAGTGTTGATTAATTGGATTTTACATACCCACACAGAGAAAACTTAAAAAATAACTATCAAAGGCAATGTACTATGCTGATGTACTAAATTCAAAGTATGCCACAGAACTGAAACACATGACTAACACCGTGCTTTGTTCTAGGAGAAAGCTGACCAGTTCTCAGGGAAAGCTAAGCCTACACCATTTATCCTAATAACCATGGCTTATATAAACACATCAGGTTCCCAGTAAAGAACCAAATCTAGGAATGTAAGTAAAACTTTGAGTGTTTTACATCTCTAGAACCTGGCTAAGGCTACACATCTATCTTCAAATCAGAAGCTGATATGAAATAGAGTGAGGTTCCCAGCTATGATAGAAAATAGAAAGGCTTCCAAGCACCATATTCCCTCAGGTTCCAGGAAAGCATCATGTGAGAAATAGAGAAGTAGGCAAAGAGGAAAGCTGGAAACATTCAGCTGTGATGTGATTCACTGTACAAGGCATTTAAAGTTCAGGACTGGAGTGAACCATCATACTTTTCATAATGCTGGGAGCTATCCGTTTAATAATGTTCCCAGATAAAAGCAGGCATGATCGTGAGGGTAACCACAGTCCCAGCTTTTGACAGCCTCTCTGCAGTCTGAGCATCCTTCAAGCCACTGACATTCTGTCCCTTGATCTCACAGATGTGGTTGTCAGTTAGAAGGCTATTACTGGTAGCAGAATTATCCTTCACGATGGATGAGATTTTAACACTTCTAACGATAAAGCAAATATCCAGGTGATGCACAGAGATAGCAGACACACAGAAGTGTGGAGAAGCCAGAGAGCACAGCTAGGAGAATCCCTGTTGCTCAGAGGATCATGTCAAGTACTCCCAGGCAGGAAGCGTTTGGTTTCTATCTCCAGCTGGGGACGATCCTCTCCCACAGAGTGCCATATCCTGGTTAATCAGGGAGATAGCTAACCACACAGGAGTGCAGAGAGGTTTGAGAGCACAGGGAGGACCACCCCTGCTGCTCAGAGGAACCAGCCCAAAATCCTGAGAACACAGGTACCCAGGATCAGCCTGGGATAGAAGACTTCTGATTTTTGTCTGCATCCAGATAAGATGCTGGGCCTGTGTACCTGTGTTCTCAGGATTTTGGGCCAGAGAATTACATATAGAAATACCACCACAAGGAAGCTAGTCTTTCAGGAGTGCCTACCAATCTGTGTCCAAAGGTGAGGCCACCACCATTCTCAAATTTCTGGACAAAGTGGGATGTGTTAAGAACCATCAGGACACAGGAATCAAGAATCAGCTGGTGACAGGATACTTTTGATTTCTTTATGTACACCTGAGCTCACACATTATCCCAGCTCTGCATACATAAACTCCTCCTAGAGAGAATGGGTCTCCCTGGAGTTCAGATACATAGGCTAGCAGGACAGTTAAACCACAGTCAGAGACATCAAGACCAGCTAGCACCAGAGATAACCAGATGGCAAAAATCAAATGCAAGAACACTGGCAACAAACCAAGTCAACATGGAACCATGCGAACCCAGTTCTCCCACAACAGCAAGTCCTGGATAGCCCAACACACCAGAAAAACAAGATCTGGATTTAAAATTACATCTCATGATGCTGATAAAGGACGTCAGAGAGGACATAAATAGTTAGTTCCCTTAAATACAAACAGGAGAACATTTGTCAACAGGTAGAAGCCCTTAAAGAGAAAACACAAAACTTTCTTAAGGAATTACAGGAAAACACACACACACACACACACACACACACACACAAACCAAAGAAACAAAAAAAACAGGTGAAGGAATTGAACAAAACCATACAGGATCTAATAGTGGAACTAGAAACAACAAAGAAATCACAAAGGGATACAACTCTGGAGATAGAAAACCTTGGTAAGAATTCAAGAGTCATAGATACAAGCATCAGCAACAGAATAGAAGAGTTAGATGAAGGAATCTCAGATGCTGAAGATACCATAGAAAGCATTGACTCAACCATCAAGGAAAATGCAAAATGCAGAAACCATGTAACCCAAAACATTCAGGAAATCCAGACCACAATGAGAGGAGCAAACCTAAGGACTATAGGTATAGAGGAGCATAAAGATTTACAACTTAATTTACCAGTAAATAACTTCAACAAAATTGTAGAAGAAAACTACACTGACGTAAAGAGAGAGATGCCTGTGACCATTCAAGAAGCCTACAGAAATCCAAACAGACTGGACAAGAACAGATATGCACTTGACAAAGAAAGACCATTCAAACCTGTAATGGAAAGGAAAACTTATCAGAATTACGCCAGACTTCTCACCAGAGACCATGAAAACAAGAAGATCTTGTGCAGATCTCATACAGATCATAAGAGAAAACAAATGCTAGCCCAGACTACTATACGCACCAAAACTCTTATCTCCATATATGGAAAAACTAAGATATTCCATGATAAAACAAAATTTGCCCAATATCTTTCCACAAATCCAGCCCTACAAAGGATAATATAAAATGCCAGCACAAGGAGGGAAACTACACCTTAGAAAAAGGAAGTAATAATCTTTCAACACATCCAAAAGAGGAGATGCACTTAAACATAAAAATTACATCAAAAATAACCAGGAGCAACAATCACTTTTCCTTAATATCTCTTAATCTCAATGAACATAATTTACCAATAAAAACATAGACTAACAGACTGGATTTGAAAACAGGATCCAGCATTTTGCTACATAGAAATCTACCTCAGTGACAAAGACAGGCACTCCAAGCTACAGGACCACATATGTAGGGACCTTGGTCAGACCTATACAAACTGCCTGATTGTTGCTTCCATCTCTGTAAATCTCTGTAAGCCTTGCTTATTTGATCCGGTGGGCTGTGTTTTCTTGGTATTTTCAACTGCTCTAACTACTGCAGTCTTTTACCCGTTCTGTGGCACTTCCGTGGCTCTGCCTATATTTCTGCCTATGTGTCTCTGCTTTAGGTCTCATTGGTTGCTGAATGGCAGGCATCAGATTAAAATTGGGCTAGCCAGTTCTCCAGGAGTATAACAATGAGCATAGCATAGTTATGCAAGGTTCCCATTGACAAACATAACAGAGTATCATTGATAGTGTCAGGGGTTGGTTCTTGCCCATAGGATGGTTTACAATTTGTGCTGGCAATTAATTGGAAATTGCCTCAGTTTCTCCTTCATCTTTGTCTAGGCAGTGTTTCCCATTAATAAATACATCCATTTTATGTTCTCAACACTACCTACCTCTCAACATTACCTGACAGTCACTACTCTATTCCTTTTCTCTCATAGGGTTTCCCCATGGGTATACCTTGAACCTAATGCATCAAGTCTCTGCAGGATCAGGTGCATCCTCTCCTTTTGAGGCCACTCAAGGCAGCCTAGGTAGAAGAATGGTTCCAGAGACAGCCATTAGCTTCCAATCTAGTTATTGGGGGACCCACATGAAGACTGAGGTGCACATCTGCTAAATATATTATGGGGGCCTAAGTTCAACCCATGTGTGTGTGTGTGTGTGTGTGTGTGTGTGTGTGTGTGTGTGTGTGTGGTCTTTTGTTGGCTACTGAGTCTGTGAGAGCTCCCAAGAGGGCTGGTCCCCAGGTTTTGCCATTCTTCTCCAACATCCACTCTACTGATTTTATAGGTGTGTGCCAAATGAGTCTGTTACTCTCAGTTTCTTTTCCTAACTAATGTGCAGTTAATTTTTCTTTAAATAAAAGTACTTTCTTTTCTTTATTCGATATATTTTCATTTACATTTCAAATGATTTCCCCTTTTCTAGACCCCCAAACCCCGAAAGTCCCATCAGCCCCCTTCCCTCCCCCTGTTCTCCCCCCCACCCCTTCCCAATTCCCTGTTCTGGTTAGTGCTATAATGCTTGACTGAGTCTTTCCAGAACTGGGGGCCACTCCTCTGTTCTTTTTGTACCTCATTTGATGTGTGGATTATGTTTTTGGTATTCCAGTTTTCTAGGTTAATATCCACTTATTAGTGAGTGCATACCATGATTCATTTTTTGAGTCTGGGTTACCTCACTTAGTATGATGTTCTCCAGCTCCATCCATTTGCCTAAGAATTTCATGAATTCATTGTTTCTAATGGCTGAATAGTACTCCACTGTGTATATATACCACATTTTTTTGCATCCACTCTTCTGTTGAGGGATACCTGGGTTCTTTCCAGCTTCTGGCAATTATAAATAGGGCTGCTATGAACATAGTGGAACATGTATCCTTATTACATGCTGGGGAAATCTTCTGGGTATATGCCCAGGAGTGGTATAGCAGGATCTTCTGGAAGTGAGGTGCCCAGTTTTCTGAGGAACTGCCAGACTGATTTCTAGAGTGGTTGTACCAATTTGCAACCCCACAAGCAGTGGAGGAGTGTTCCTCTTTCTCCACATCCTCGCCTACATCTGCTTCTCCTGAATTTTTAATCTTAGCCATTCTTACTGGTGTAAGGTGAAATCTCAGGGTTGTTTTGATTTGCATTTATAAAAGTACTTTCTTTTTTTTTTTTTGCCTAAAAATTTTGTGAATTCATTGTTTCTTTTTTTTTATTCGATATAATTTATTTACATTTCAAATGATTTCCCCTTTTCTAACCCCCCCACTCCCCGAAAGTCCCGGAAGCCCCCTTCTCTTCCCCTGTCCTCCCTCCCACCCCTTCCCAGTTCCCCGTTCTGGTTTTGCCAAATACTGTTTCACTGAGTCTTTCCAGAACCAGGGACCACTCCTGCTTTCTTCTTGTATCTCATTTGATATGTGGATTATGTTTTGGGTATTCCAGTTTTCTAGGTTAATAACCACTTATTAGTGAGTGCATACCATGATTCACCTTTTGAGTCTGGGTTACCTCACTTAGTATGATGTTCTCTAGCTCCATCCATTTGCCTAAG